>NW_011967144.1:84273-104229 GCF_000949405.1 Vollenhovia emeryi
GGGACTTAGGGTTTAAATCTCTATTGTAGACTGGGACTAAGTCCCAGTCTACAATAGAGATTTAAGCCCTAAGCCTTAAGAAATTGACTAATCACAGTCGCGCATTCTACTCATACTTGACCGTGATTGGCCAATTTCTTAAAGCTTAGGGCTTAAATCATCTATTGTAGACTGGGACTAAGGGCCTGAACAGAATGGCTGATTTATAGTCTTAAGACAGCCTTAAGGCAACGTTTTAAACCCTTTCCGAGTCGAAGTTTTGGTACTATTTTGACACTTGTAAGGATAATTTACACCTACTTAGCTGATCTATGCACCCACATAGACCAGCAATAACCTACTTTGATGACGTTATATTTTTGTACTCCTCCCTTGAATCTCTAATTCTAAAAATTTACTTTAGCCCCTACTTAAAATGACCTACTTTAATGCTGAATTGGCGAAAGCAGAAATTTCCGACGCTAGTAGTTTTAAAGTAGGAGTAAATTCTGTACTTGCAGTTCGACCTCTTTTACTGTCATGTAATAGAATTAAAGATTCAACATAGGGCAAAAATTGACTGTGACATTCTTGTATTGTAATTTGCCGCATACCAACAAGTTTATCATTTCATTGGACAATACTGATAAAATGAGGATGTGTTTATAACAGTTGAGATATTTTTATTTATATCGCGGTTATAGATTAGCCACCACTTATTCTGGAGTTTCTTGAGCGCGATTATCTCGGTGTGTTTCATGAAACACTAAGCTCCTTTTAAATGCCACAGGTTCAGATGATTCAAGAGCAAATGGATGCCTTAGCGGACACTAAGTCGGTCGGCGAGGAGAGGTACGCGCGGGCGAAACAGGAAAATGCAATGTTGGAGGCGCGCATATTGATACTCGAGGAATCAGCCAAAGATGCGGAAACGAGGGCCGGAGAGAAGCTTCACGTGAGTAGCTCGATGTAAATCGGCTAAAACTATTGATAATGAAACAATCTAGCGGAAAACAAGTGCAAGTTTGTAATCTATAACGTTCATTGAAAGTATAAATCATTTTGTATAAATGTGTTATATACATTTGTGCACGTAACAAAGGGAGTAATACGTCTTTTACTTTTATAAGATATAAGATGACACTTGTATTTCAAATTCCACGTCAAAAATGATTGGAGAATTTTGTTTCTATCTTAATTTTCTATGATAAGGTGCTTTATGTAGAGGAACGTCCTTTATTATGAGATAGCGGAGTTTGTAATAAATTAATAGACATCACCTGTTGGTTCCACCGTGAATTTATTGGCCTTGGAGTGAAATCTGTTTAGTGGAAGATTGGTCGTTGAATCGTGTAATCGTTGCGAAAAAAGATTTGTGGTTGAATGTGGACGTTGAAAACCTACTATCTCACATTAAAATCTCATCTAATAATAGAGGACTTTCCTCCGTGTTTCTTAACGTAAAGTTTTCGTTCGTGGATCCTCTTTCTAGTCGCCGTAAGATTATCATGTTTTATTAAAAAGTTTTTCTTTCTAGGACGAGCAGCGGAGATTTCGAGAAGCGAAGGAACGCGTGGAACGCGAGTGTAACCTGCAGCTGGAGAACTATAACACCAAGCTAAAGTCGGCGGAGACGGAGAGCACCGGTTTGCGGGAGGAGATTGTGCGAATACGCGACCAGCTCAACAAAATAAGCGAGGATAAGACGCGGCTCGAGAACGATCTTCGGGAGGCTAGGAGGGAAGCGGACGCCGCGCGCGAAAGTGAACGTTATGCGATAAGCCGAACTAACGAGGCTCATCACATGCTCGACGCCATGAGAGAGGAACTTTCGTTACGGAGCGAGGATCAGCAGAGGCTCGAGGAACTGGTGCAGCAGGTGGCTCAACTTCAAGCTCGTAACAAAAGTACGTTCATTGTTGTACCGCGGAACTGTCGACCGGATGTCGCCGACTTCCGTTCGCTTCCTGAATACTCGGCATTCTTATCGTATAAAAGGCTGCATTTCAACTGACTGAAATTATTATGCAAAATTATTCTCGAGAATAAACCTTGCTTTAATCCCAAACTCTAACGTTACGTTTGCAGGCTTGGAAGAATCTCGGGACGAACTGCAAGCTGCCGTGGCGTTGCAGGCAGGTCGTGAACTTTTAATGCTGAATCCTTGTAACAATAACGCCGAGAAAGGTCCTAGTCTCGCTGTGGAATTGTTAGCCGGCATGAATCCAGACCAGGTATTTTTTTAAGATACGTCGACTGGCGGTGACCTATCAAGCGAACGGAGCGAACGTAAACGAACTGATATTAACACCGAGTTCTTTTCCTTTTTGCCTTGCAGATAGACGGCCAAGAGGAGTTCAGCGAACCGTGCACAATGGCTGAAGTACGTATTAAAGTTAATCTAGAATTTTGCGATCGCAATGTCCAACAGCTTTGAGAGCCTGATTAATTTTTCCGTATTATGTTACAGTTAAAACAAGCCCTGAAAGAACAGCAAGAAGTGAACACGCAATTGAGAACGTACATCGATGGCATACTGCTGAACATCGTGGAAAATTATCCGCAATTGTTAGAAGTGAAGCAAACGCACTGAAACATAGCGCGCATAATGTATCATTAGATCCTGTTCGAATACTTTCGAGGTAGTTGTACGTTAACTTTCTTCGTTTGAATCGAGGAAGATCGGGGTTGCCTAGAGCTTGGCCGACGTTTATTCTGTACATATAAATATTTTAGAATATTCAAATTCTTCGCAAAAGCGCACTTGAAGGTCAATTTTAACGGAAAGCAAGCTTCGAGACGACAGCTCCCGAACAGGGCGAAACTCTAAGAGACGATCAGAGGAAGCTTTGCGGAAAAAGAGTCCCAACTTGGAACGTTTTTCCAAGCTTCTTTTGGAGACTCTTACGATTCCCCTGTCATCCAAGAACAAAATCCGTATCCGATTGTTCGATCTCTAGGCAGCAACCGTCTCCGTACAGCTAGAAACGACGCTACCGTAGTCGCAACGTGTTGTGCAACGATGCAAAAGGGAGAATACGCGGCTGGTGTCGTCTCTTTGAGACACGCGTCGCACCATCCGCGGATGTTTGAGCCGTTTTTTCCACTGCCGTCAAGTTTCGTCGCGCCAGTATTATCCGGCAGGATGGTGAGCGAATCTCGATTGCGCCTCTTGGACTCTCCGCACGTCGCCGGCTGGCCTACGCGCTTTCGGTACACGCGAGATCGTTGAGGTGCTCGTGTACGTTAACGATCGGTGTACGATTTACGTTATCTAATTGAACCTGTACATATATGTACGCGCGTTCGCGTGCTGTTATGCGACAACGGAGATGACGTGACTGCACGATGTGTCGCGAAAAACTGTGATGCGTTAGAGTACCTTTTAATTGAAAATCTGTGTCTCAGCGACACGCGCCTACGATCCTACGGGCGGGCCACCTTGTACTCTAGATCTTTATACCGAAAGCTAGTAAAATTGCAATTAAACGATATTATATTTTGATACTCGTCGTTTCGCCTCCTTTCCCGCTCTCCGCAAGCTAGCGACCCTTGCCATCGGCTTTCGCCGTCCCAGCTCGAGTGTGTATCTCCTATCGGAACGTATCTTTCTGACAACTTGTGAACGATTTCGAATTGGGAATCTCGAAAGACGAGCGTACCAAGCGTTTTGTTACTTCTTCTCGGTATAAGGGTGATTTAAAATTCTCCATACACAAGAAATAGTTTTGTAAATAACTTTGTACACTTGCTGCAAGACCACGATTGTGCTGTCTCCACTAAGCGAGGATTTTGTGAGGAGAATTTTCAACAAGAAAATGCACCACGTCGTATTCATGCGTGCCGGTTGAATCGGCGGCCTCCGGATTCCTAGATTGCTCTTCGAGATCTTTGAGACTTTAGCTCGCTTAATTTTCAGCCGCTTGAAAATAATGGTGTTCATACCAGGAGAAGATACAAAAACACATTTGATAAAGGGCAATTGTGCACATAACACCAAGTGTTAATCAACGAGTGCGGAGAGGCGCGTTCGCGTTTTCAAAGCGATCGCAATTGCGTGGAGCATGCGAAAGAATGATATTTGTTAAAAAGATGAATAAAGACAGTTTGTTAAAAAGATGACTTATGTTTCTTACGAAAATCTTCTCATCACCTTATACATTAGAGTAACTATTTTTCAAGAATCGGAAGAGTTCGAGCACAAGAATTAACAAAATCGTGAAAGACTTCTTTTCACATTTAGTAGAGGGTCCCCTATTATGAGATAAGTTTCTAACATGATTTCTGTAAAATTAATAGGCATCGTTCGGTTCCCCCATAAATTTTTATTGCCCTTGGAGCGATATCTGTTTAGTTGAAAATCCATTTGTCAGACATGCGTGTCGTCGTTGAGAAAAAAAGACCCGTGAAATTGGATGGGGCGTTCTTCTAAATCCTTGCTTTCTGTTACTTTATCTTGGATTTTCTTGGAACTCTTTTAATTTCGAACGCATGTTCTGGCCGCCGAATACCGCGCGGGAGTCCGAACGGCCGACTTCCGGTTTCCCATCTCTCGATTAACGGGCAACGGCGAAAGCGTGCGGCAAAAGCGGGTGGTTGCACAAGTACAGTCTGTTAAGTAAGAGCGTGCACAGGTTAATCTGTTAAAAAAAATGCATCCACGACAAAGGTTCCCTCTATCGGCTCACAAAAGGCTAGAACGATATTTCAAAGCCAACTGTCATTTATGCCGTGCACGCTCTTACTTAACTGACTGTAAATAAATACACGGTTAATGCGCGCGCATAATATCGGGCCTCAAAGCGCGGCTACTGCTCTCTCTATCGCCTCTCCGCGTTTTCCGTTTCAGCGGCGGTTTCCTTTTGGTATTGGCGGACCGCCGACCTAACCTAGCATAGCCCAATCCGCGCCGCGAGGGCGCGCTGGGCTCGCGAAGTCGCGAGATTCGTGAGAGGGGGGGCCGCCCGCTGGCTCTGGTGTCTACGTCGAGGAGAAGTACAGGCGAGCGGCCGAGGAGTTCAAATGTTGTGTCGCGTGCACCGCCTGCGCCTGGCCAGCGAGGAAGCGGACAGATCCATTTCGCGCCAACCGGCCGCGCGTCGAGCTTAGCCGCGACGGGCCCGCCAGTCGTGCGTGCGCGCCGATGTGACGGTCCAACGGCGAAATCTGTTACGTTCCGGGCGGCGCGGGACGCCGAGGAGATACATGTAATCCCCCGCGCGCACGCATTCCTACCTGCCGCCACTCGCGGGCCCGCTCTCTCGCGTCCCGCGGGCGGGCTCTTTCGCAGACGACCTGATAGAGGTCCGATTCAAGTCGCCCTGGAGTCGCTACGCGTTGTTGACGGGGTCCGATCCGGGCACCGGTGGCGGAGGTTCCTCTCCCCCCTCCCCCCCCAGGTCGTATTAGCCCGCGCGCCGCTCACGACGCTCTTCTCTCCTTCGCAGATGAAGCTGCCTGGCTGGACGCTGGTAGAGAGGCTCGCTAACGAGACGGCATGCTTGTAAGAGTCGCCGCGCACCGTCACGTGGGATGAATGAGGAAGAATTGTTGAAACGGTCTGCCGCAGAGCGCGATAGGATTTTCAGTTGCTATGATCGCGGACGGGAGGGCGCCGAGATTGATCCCTGGGAGGATCCCGCCTACGAAGTTTATCACGCTACAGATAGATATGGATTCATACAGTACGCATGTGCATTTTTATTATTGTACACGATATATGTATATATGTAGGCTGCGTTTGGAGAGAGATGCTATTAGCGCTGAAAGCACCAGTCTATCTTTATCACTCACTATATCGAACAAAGATAGAAGACGTTCTTAGCGCCAAAGGTGCATTCCCCGAACGCACCTGTAATCTCGTGTTCAATCGTCCGAGATAACCGAGCCTCTGTCTCCCGTTGCAGCGATAAGAGATTACCACAGAAGCCGGATACGTACGAGGTCAAGTTGCAGCACGTGGAGATGGAGAGACTGAAGAAATGGGAGAAGATGACGAAGCAGTGGGACGGTGCCTCGACCAAGGAGAAGCTGCGCCGTAGAATATACAAAGGGATCCCTGACAGATTTCGCGGTCAAGTATGGACCCTGCTTCTGGGGATAAAGAACCTGAAGAGGGAGCAGGCGGGCAAGTACGAGGAGATGCTGCAGCTGGCTCGCCAGTGGTCCACGGAGATACGGCAGATCGACGCCGACGTCGCCAGACAATACAGAGATCATATTAACTATAGGTGCGACACCGCGCGAAAACTATACGTTCTCGTCTCGCTTCTGAGGGAAAAGTTTGACAAACGTGACCGTGGTCTTTTTTTTTTCAGAGAGAGATATAGCATAAAACAAAAGTCCATGTTTTACGTACTGGCCGCCTACAGTATGTACAACATGGAGGTAGGATATTGCCAAGGAATGTCTGTGCTAGCCGGTCTGCTGTTGCTTTACATGAACGAGGAAGACGCTTTCTGGGGCCTTTCTGTGTTGCTTGCCGATCAAAAATACAGCATGCACGGTTGGACTTCTTCCATATTAACATCATTCTTTAGCGATACATTTTTTTAATGACTTATTGCGTTTTCTTAAAAAAAACAAAAGTTAAAAGAATTAAGTTGCATCGTCCATAGATTCCTGAATATGACAGAGTAGAAAATGTCATTGAAGAAAAAATCTATTTGATGTGGGTGTCACTGCATAAATTTATCATATGAATGGAAAAAAAACAGCACAATGCAGGCTCCAAATGTTAAAGGTCGATCATATTTACGAGCCTCTGGACGGTACTGGTATTTATCGGTATATTCAAGTCCTATGTACGTTGCGCTTTACAGGCTTCTACGTCGATGGATTTCCAAAATTAAACCGCTTCATAGAGCACCATGACAAGATAATGAACAAATTTTTGCCCAAGCTGAAGCGGAAGATGGACAAATGCGGCTGCGATTCCATACTCTATGCGTTGAAGTGGTTCTTCGTTGTCTTTCAGGAGAGAGTAGGTTTTCTTCTTTCTAGATTAAAGCCTAATCGACATTGTAGATCAGGCTTCGTGCTCCATTCTATTGCCACTCTTTTTCTCTTTTAATTTCTCGTGAAACTTTGCAGCGCTTGAACTTATTTTACATATTCAAATAGTCTTGCTGACAATTTTACACGTCGAGTACAGTTTATAGGAAGCATTAAGGAACTTTTGCCACACGTAAAGATATGTGTCTTGTACAATATTATTGAATATGATTAAATATTGGCGATATTAATCTGCGCTTTGTAGACTCCCGTCAGTCTCGGTCTTCGTATTTGGGACATATTTCTGTTGGACGGCGACCGTATCTTACCGGCAATGGCGTACACCGTGATGAAGTTGCATAAGCGCTACCTGCTACCGATGGAGAGTCTCGATGAATTCTGTAACTACCTGCAGATTAAGCTGGAGAAGGATTTTTCCTTCGACGACGACGCCGTGATAAATTCGATGGAGCGCAATATGGAAGAGTTAAAGCGTGCCAAATTAGATTACCCGGGTGCCCCGTTGCCGCACGAACTGCCCCGTTACCCGTTTGGCACTTTCCAGGAACCCACTTTTACCAGCAAGGTATTGCCAGAGCACCACATTTTCGCTCTATAGCGGCAGATAGACGTCAGAAATGTATTTTTGTCAATAGATGTGATAGCAAACGATGTAATGGGGCGCGTATAAGATGTTGCAGACGATTTTTTTATTATTATAATAGAAATTCTAACACGCGCTTGTATGTTTTGCGGACATTTACAAGCAAAATTTATTACGTCCCCTATTTATCTGGTAAATTAAGTGTTACTTCCTTTAAAGCAGGACGTTTCATAACGGAGAGTTTTATTTTAATCCAATCAATAACTGCGCGTCCCGTTATTTTTGTTAAGGAAAAATTTAACGCCAAGTATCGCATTGAGATGCGGATGTGTTGACTTTACAATACCGCTGATCGTTACGTTTTAATATATCGCATTACGATACGGCTATTTCTTACGATAGATTTTACGACGTGAGATTGACACGTGATGTAACAGAAGGAATATTGTTTCGATGATTTTACTACGCTGCGATGATATGCTCTCATTACGTTCTTCAGGTTGGAAGGCGAAACGAAGAGTTTAGCGAAGCTCAGCATGTAATGCGAGAGTCCGTGGCGCAGCGCAGGGACATGGCGCTGATTGACGACGGCAGGGAGAGTACGACCCCCGTCGAGCCGACCAGTGGCCTTGGCGGTGAGTTTAGAGATAGCCGCGACACGTTACACGGTAATAGCACGGACAGTACCTCGCGCCTCGAGCGCGGCAGCGAGTCCGACGACGAGGACGACGGCGATTCAAACGTGCGGATAACGGTTATCTACAACACTAGACTGTGAGCGGAACGTGGTGCTTCGTCGCGACTGATAAATCGCGGCGCGAAAAACAAATTTTGCTCAATACGATCTTGCAAGACGTCGAATGTAGTTTGTAGAGAGCTTTTTCTTTCCAGAAGGAAGCCTTCGCCACGATATTAAAGCGTGACAAATATGTTTTGTAAGAATAGCACGTAATCGTACAAAATGATTTATATACGACAGTATATAATTCTGTATAGGAAGGGTATTAATATAGGATATTTTTCTATAATATATTTAAGTATTATAGGCGGTTAATCTGCGCCGTCGCTTCTGGTAGATCAGTGACAAGTAGTTGGAAGGAAAGATCTTAATATATATTAATTAAAAAAATATTATGTTTCCCCCGCACAGATGCATTTTTTTCAGGGATGCGCTACACTCAGAAGATAAATTTGTTGATAAATCTCTTTATGATTATTCTTTTCATCTTTTCGTATATGTTTATGCTTAATAAACGTGTCGAAATTAACAAAAAGCCAAGTCTTATATGATTTAACACAACACACTCTATCCATGTATGCGAAGCAAAAGATCCCGCACCATTAGGACCACTTCTAACACGATTAATATTATTCGTCCTGTTCGATCTCATTGTTCATTTTATATCAAGTTTTCCTGGCGTACATTATAATATGAACAAATAAAAGACTTTGCTTGCAGTCATTGAGTTACTGTGAAGCATCCTTAATGCGATCCTCAGTACTTTTTATCTTTCGTCAGTGCTTTGCATCATATTCAATAACGCTGCCTCGCCGGAAAGACTAAATCATTTAACAAGTTGACATTCGTTCGCATTATTGCCTAATTGGCAAATAAAGCTCTTGCCATCTCACGATTAATATATAAATTTACATAATGCGAATTGGTCCGTTTGTGAATTTCCGTCACAATTTCAATCTCTAACGAAGACTGTGTTCGCAGGCAGCAAATTCTCCTTCGATCCGAGCATCGACGAGGGCGCGTCCCCCAACGGCTCTCGTCGGTCGTTAGCCGAGACGTCGGTGACGTCCACAGCTGATTTGTCGGTGTTCAGCTCGGCGACACGTTCCCAGGCCCTAGACAACAGCCTGGACACCCAGAGCAATATCTCGAACGCGAGCTCGGGCAGCGGCGGCCTACCGACGCCGCGGGCTACACCGCACCAGCCCAGCCCGGATGTGGTGCGAATCTACGTGCCGTACACGTCGCCCACGTACACGTCGTCGGCGGTGGCCTCCTACAAGGACGACCTGCCGCGCACACTGCCCCGCTCCCTGGATACCAACAAGATCCGCATTCGCGTCGACCCGGATCAGACGCCCATTGTCGAAAACCTCAAGCCGTTCACGCTGGAGAGCCCGGAGGTCGAGCTGGATTTGAAGTGAACCGGTCGAGCTACACGCGAGCGTGAAGTCGTAAATGGCCGACGTACGTACGGTAGTTTTGGCGTCCTGGAAGTCGCGCGTTCCTGGCCAAGAGAATGGCAATACCATGACGTTAAAGGCATCCGCTCAAAAGACCTCTTTTGTTTTTCTTTTAAGTGGTTGATCGGTTATTGGATATTAGAACCGCCGAATGCAATTAGTACACTTTAATTCTTGGCGGTACATTCAACATATTTTCTGTTGCCCCTCTTGGAAAGCAAAATAGCTAGTTCAAGTTTCTGTCGAGTGTATATGTCAAAGATTTGTTATTAGAGACAAAACATCCGCACGAGTCTTGAGATATTCTCAAGAAAAAAATGCGCGACTTCTGGTATACCCTGTATATCCTGCAACATCTTGCGCGTATGCAACAGAAGGCACGACAAATACGACAGCTATTGTTTAAATCTCAAGAGATCTCTTTATAGAAAGCGTCAATTGATGAATTAAGAATTTAGAAATGAGAGAAAAATTAACGCGATGTACCCCGTCTCTAGAACGTAATCTTAAACACTTATCAACTACGATATAATCTTTGATATTCGTTAATTCTTATAAATTGCATTTCGATTTAAAACTGTTGTAAAGTTGTAAGATTCAATTGTCTCTCGATTTTAGAGAGCACCTATAAGAAAAGATCGACAATTACATTCCACAACTTACGAAGGTTCAAAGAAATTGGAGGTATAAATGTTTCAATAAAAAAAAAAAAATGTTAAGCGGGACTTGTAATGCTTCAATTTACGAAGATTGAAATGAACGAAATATTGTCGCTGCACTTTGGCCTAATTTACGTTTCATGAATGCGTTGCACGTTTTATATAGTATTTTTCCATAGACACAGTAGGAATAAACGGGGCAACGCATCCTTGAGCTGATGCCGACGAATAATGAGAGTGCGACAGAACAGGAAGTATAATCTTTATGTCTTCGTACAGTATCACAATTTTAAGGCTCCCTGTTGCAGTTATTCTTAATGACAAAGCGAGACAAAAGCGATAAATGACATTGAGAATTCTCACATCTTGAAATGAAAGGATATTTTGATAAATAAACTTGAGATCAATATTATCATCTATGATCGAAGATGCACAGCTTGCCCGATCTTGTCGAATTGGCACGAAGACAAGCGGAGCGTTCATATACTTTTTGTTATATCGTACTGTCCACAGTTCGTTGGCGTAATGTTTTTATAGGAAGAGATAGACGATACTTCGTTTCTTCCTATTATGTCCGTGGTTCTCTCTTGTATTTATCACGCAGTCTTATTTACAGTTATTTCGTTTTGGTTCCTACGAGGAAAAAAGAACTCTGCTACACAGTATATTGAATCGTTATTAAGAATTAAGGGTAGAAAATCCCGCTGTATATAATAATAAGGCAAAGATGTACCTAGAGGCAAATTCATTTTTTTACATAACTACTGTAAAGAATTGAGTTCCGTTAGATATACATATATAATCGATAATATAAATCTCGTTAAGCTCTAATATAACCGAATTTTGTAACGTAGCTATAATAAGAAAATAGATTTGTCTCTGGATGTGATGCGTTTCGCTACTAAAACTTCTGGTCAGGATTACGCCGTGATTTCGTTTTGTTCTTTAAATTTAATAGAGTATAAACTTGCCGATGACTATTTATCTGCCGGGCAGCCGTAAGCTGGTAAACGAATTTATTAACGCACTTCCCGATGGTGTACGATGTACCGCTTATTTATGCGCTCACGAGCCAATTGTATCTGCCTGGTCCTCGAGAGGAAAAACTACTCATACTATTAAGTATTATACTGCCTTGGTATTGTCTCTTTAAGTTTTAAGTTGTTTGTTTTCTCTCTCTTTCTCGCATCTTCTCATAGTTTCTTTTCTCGCAATTCGTATGTTGTAAGAAAGATACTTTTGTACATACGCATAATATATATTTAAAGAACGAAATGAAAGGAAGGAAGAAGACTTTATGTCACAAGACGAATGAAACTCCTCGGATGTAGTCGAGTTCGAGCTCTTCGTCGTAGAATGTGAATACTGAACAGTTTGTGCTGCACCGAAAGTATTTGTATTATTTGTTTGCGAAGCATCGCGTTTTGGATGTGCGCACCCTTTGCTTTCGACTTCGCCGAACATTCCCGAAAACGCGCGCCGTATTCCTCGATGTACATAGCCTCGCGGATAGAGAGCCTAAAAGAGAAAGTTGTTCCCCATGCGTAACTCGGACTCGGCAAACAATCGATTGTTATACCTAATAATGATAGCGTAAGAGAAGCGATGTTGGTTAAATAAATATTAAATGTTGATCGTCCGGATCTTTATCGTGTTACGCAACAACAGGTTGATAGAATTAAAATGATCTATCATAAGTTCCTCTCCGATTATTTCTGACGCGATTCGGAACAGTTGTAACAACGATGGCCTTACATTTCCGATTAGTTCGGCGAGAAAATGATTTCTCTCGATTGCGCGACAGCGAAACATTGCTACGCAAATTAATTCAGATACAGATTCCGCTTATTGTGCTTCTCAAGTTGGATCGTCTCGTAGAGACTAGCTTTCGTTGACGGTGTAAAGTATAACGATGGAATACCTTGCTATGACACAATGTTGTTAATAAAGAACTAGCGAGAGAATTGTTAAACAGAATAGATATAGCGCTGATCGGTGTTGCAACGCGTTCACGTAACTTGCTTGAGAAAATCAAACTCGACATAGCCAACCGAGTCACTAAAGAGGGAGACGTATTAAGTAAGAGACTTTACAAAGGCGCACGGGAATTGTTATACACTGATCGACCGGTGATTGTGGCCGACAATGCTGATAATGCTTAGCGCGTAGTTACAAATCTCGAACAACGCGCGTTTCTCATTAATTACCTACATCTTATCCGGTAGAATTGTATAGATAAATTTGATAACTGGTGTTACACAGTACGAAAAATACTCTATCGACGAGACACGCGGTGGTCCCTGTCATGTGCAACGATTTTTGTTTCGCGTTATCCAAGCATAATTTAGTTCTTAAGAGGCGATTGTCCGTGGAAACGACGATCAGCCGTCACTGCATTTATCCGATCGTGAGAGCGAGAACGCAATTACTTTATTATTAGATCACGAATGCGAACTTTACTCGAGTTTAGGAGTAATTTCGAGCGTCCCCGGCTTCAATAGATTTAATTAGAAATTTAAGCGCGTAAATGAATTACGATTATAAATACAGCATGTCCAGAAGCTATTCTCCGCCTCTCAACAGAACTTTTCCTTTAGCAAATTGCTCCGAATTGTTCTCGGTGAAAATGTAACGGGGAAAGCTAATTTCAATTGCATTTCACGGCTGTGTAAAAAATTCGCGTAATTTTCGGCGTCAGCTGGGACAATTTCACTAAATTTCGTACGGTCTCCCGTCGTCGAGAGGCGACGCGGCACGATCGCGACGTTGCGAGACGCGCTGTATATATTCTCTGTTCATTATTCACATTCGACTGGCTACTTTTGTACAGGCGCAATATAGTCCGTACGTAATGCCTGAGGAAGAACAAGTGTGTACAAACACTATCGAGACCATTAGCGCGAGTGGATATTTTTTTTATACGTGTTAATGGCGGGAGATGTAGCTTAGGCTCTCGCGCGTTATTTTTCTCCTTATAGGATAGCGTATACATATTATATATAGGATGATGTTTATAATCCGACGAATGCAATACTCATCGAAATCTTACCAATTACCGACGAGGGGGGAGGGGGGGGCTGCACTAAGTCGATTAATTGTCGAAACAATAAAGTCTAATTGTCAACATAGCAAATATACATCTCGCTTCTTCCAGCATCACTTCTTTTATTGCGCAACTGGTGTTCTGTTCCAATTTGTTTATCTTTATTTACAAGCACTTTTGCATACCTGATCTGAAGGTGCAGGATCGATCGAGATGATATGTCGTACCTTCTCAAACAAGTGTATTGAATTCATCACGAGATGACTAATAAATGACGCCTATCAATCTCGAACATCGAGGAATGATTTATCCAATGATTGTCGAGTTCCTCGTTGGGAAATATCGCATTTAATTGCAATTAATTGTAACTGCGTTTTATTACAATTAACCGAACCATCTCGATGGATTTCTGAATTGGTATGTCTTCCGTTTTCGTTATTTTTAATATAACAGCTCGATCTTCTAAGAAATGTTTAATGCGCGGAACTCTTGCTTGATTCTAGAGAAATTCGTTGCAGCCAAACTTTCTTTTTCCTTTTCCTTTGTATATAGCTACATGTGTACACTGTATAAATAAAACGTCAAATGGGCATGACTGTCGGTCGACACTCATTTGGTTTATAACAAACTTATTTGGCTTACAACAGACTTGTCTGGCTTACTTGGGATGTCCATTAAGAGCTGGGCTGATAAAAATTATCGCCCATAATCGGTATCAGCTTGCCGTTCAGCAGCATTTGCGGCCCGGTGTAGTAACGCCACAGCAGGCTGCTGCCTCTCTTCAGCTGGTTGTGAGCTGACAGATGGGACCAGCAACGCAGCCAGTTGTCGTAGATCGGCATGTGCGGTGGAAGACCAGCTACCAACCTTTAACAGAATTCATGAACGAATTAATCTTTCCGCGATTCGTAATTCGACGCTCAATCTTGTGCGCACGTCGTTTTTAACGTCAAACATAATTACGTCTATTATTTTTACGTACGCGATGGAAACAGATTTTAGGATGAGATACGGAAAGTAAAAATTACATCGCTCCTCGATGTACAAGATTCCACTTACCCACAATCATTTACTGCCATGCAGTGCGACACCACTAGGAACGGGTACATGACAGTCGTAGCTACAAACTGTATAAATGTTTCGTTTGAAAAAGTATACATTGCGCACAAAATATTTAATGCATTTGTTCCGAGACACATGGTGCAAATACCATTGCGTATCGGATAACATTTTCTTTAGAACACAATGGAGTCGTGCTTACTTTCATGGTCGAGGAAGTGTATGGTTTCATCGCCGGCTCCTGTATGACATAATTATTTATGGCATATGTGGAGATACCGGTTAGAACTATAACCGCAGCACTTCCTATAACACGTGGGATCAATCCTGCGTAATATCCCAGGATCCCATTCTCCCTGTAGATCTCCAGGAACGAGCCGAATAGACTACTAATTATGAAAATGTAATAATAAGTAAAGTTTCGTTGCGGCGACGATCAGCCCAGAGGAGAACGCAAATTTAGAATTAGATCTTGAAAACTACATTCAAAATTGTCTCTTTAAAAGATGACAAAGATGAACGCAGTGTACAAGCCTCTTTCTTAATTTTTATAAGTTACAAACGCAAAGTTCTCAAAATTTCTTTAAACTTTCCTCAGTATTATTTTCCTGTCTTCCTAGATCACATTTTAATTGAAACAGATTCGTCCCTTCTCCTCCGGGCGGCTAGGATATTTATGTTGTACACTTGCGATACCTATATCTTGTTTCTCCGCCCACAAATTGCGCCATCATCCTCAACGAAATGACTTCCAGAGGATGGCTAACTATGATCGCGACTGTTCTACTGATTACATCCTTGATAATCTCATTCATGCACCGTTTACGTCTGCAAACGTGAGAAGTTATACATTCGCATTTCTTCCTTCTTCCCTGCAATACGCACCTCACACTCTCGTCCTCGTCCTCTTCATTTTCGTTCCGCTCCACCGAATTGGGCTGGAGATACTCCAAAGTTTTGTCACACGCTATCGTGCTAACAGTGTAGGAACACACCTTGGGTATCAAGCCCCTGTAGCAGCCCGTAAGGCCGTCCACGTTCTTTATGTGCTTGACTGCAAAGCATAATGTAGCGTTAGAACAAAAGTCAGAACAATCGTCCGCAGGTTTCGAATCGACGTAACATAATCAGGGCGTCCAGCAAACTCAATGAACAATATTCCCAAATTTCTTCGGGTTTTCCAGAAGCCGGAATTAATTTCTCCCCGACCGTTTAGTGTAACCTTTTTTCGAGACGCATAATTTGCGTACAATCTGTATGGTAAATCAAGTAAATGACGAAGTCCTCGAAATATTTTTCTCGGGAAACAAAAGTCCGGAATTTCAAATGGTAAAAATTTAAATTAAAGCAACTATACCATCTATGTATAATTGTGTAACAGGAACGAACGTTACAAACCATTCAAACCATTTGTGATACCGTACGTAATCATATATGATGTTTTCGTTTTGCTTAACTGCATTTTGTTTTCAACTTACTTAGACAGTACTGTTTAGAAATTCATCTTTTTTTCTAGTTTTGTCTCAGTTGAACGCATTGAAATAAAATAACACAACGACGAAAATATAAATTACCGACCACGCTAATAAATAAATTGATGTTTAGCAAAATTAGTGTACCGAGAGCCAATGTAAAGTTTACTTTCTAAAAACTAAATTATTCACAGAAAATGTGAAACGATGTAAAAAATCCAGATAAATTGTAACATTTCCTGACTTTTCCCCGACATTTTCAGATTTCCCTGGACCACTGGACACCCTGATAATTACAAACAATTATTAAGTGAATCTCCTTTTCCCATTCAGAATTGAATACTTATTACAGACATTCAACAGACGAGGCGAGACTTACTGTACGTGAAGGCATTGGGTAACTTTAGCGCTGGCTTTCCGAACAACGTTACAGTTGGTTTCGGCGGAATAGGCTCATATCCGATCTACGTAACAAGACAAATATGTTTCCATGATTGTCATTTCGCGACAATTCCATTAGCGTCAAGCACCGGTCTCTTACCTGAATCAGAACCTTGGCGTACTCGATGGGATACGAGATCGCGTTTATCAGAATGCGACCGGCTATGTCCGACCACAGGATCTCCGTCTCCCTCACCCTCGGTGGCGAGTGCCTCGACTTTCTCTTATCTGCGGAGAAGACGCATATGGATTACGTAAAGTCAATCGGGAGCTCATTCGCAAGTACTCGCGTCTCGTGGAGACGCACCGGTTCTCATTGTTTAAGGTCACAAGTTGTTATCACAGGGCAGACTCCTCGTCTTTCGGGCCACCTGGTCTCTCGCGAAGCTCCCCTCCTGAGCCGGTGACAGACAGAGCCGTCTGACTTCCTTGGCAATCGGGATCAGCGTCGCCGCGACACTTCCATTTGCTTCCGATCACAGAGCGCCGAGTGTCCTTCGCGCCGGCATCACGGTGCCCGTCTACCTGCGGTGCTCTCTTTCTTTCTCGCTCTCTCGCTCTCCGCTCCGGGTGCAAGGTCGCGTCTGACGTCGGCGAGCAGATAAGCGTTCGGAGAATTATCTCGCGCGCGTCTGCCCCATCGAGGACGTCGTCGCGTCGCAGGGATCGATCGCCGTCCGCGTCCTGAAATCACGATCGCATCAGGTTACGTCCCGACGTCGCTCGACAATCGCGGACTCTACCTCACCTTCGAGGTTATTCCTTCTCCTCGGCGCCTGATTATCCGCAGCCGCGACCCCCCACTGCCCTCCGACCGAACAACTGAAGCCTCTGAACTTGTCTATCTCTTCTCTCCTCCTCTCTAACTTGCTCTCCCACCACTCGCAACTGCTGGCTGCGTACTCCTAACCTCTCACCGGGGCGACCGAAAGCCGATCCTCGGGCCGCGCGAAGGTAAACGCGTGGCGTGCCTTTTCTACTCTTCTTGCCCTCCTTCGCGACTCGATATCGGGACGTTCCCGCGATTCCAGTCTCCGCCACGGTCGGTTCTGTTCACTCGGGATTTTACGGGGATTCGAACTGGCGCTCCCGCGAGGGATGACAGAAGCAGCGACGAGTTCTCTCTCGATACTCTCGACTCGCCTGACGTGCGTTACGTAACGAGCGAGGTGACCTAACCTCCGCGAGGTCGGCCGACCGATGCGGTTTGCAGACCGTAAGCTTCCTCTTTTTTCATTTTGAACCCTGTCCCCGATCGAAGGACAATTTCGCCGCGAACCTGCGCGCGTCAACCGTAAGCGGGTCTCGTTGATTTCGACCTGTCCGCCGCGTTTCGTCACGCCACTTCCGCTCACGTTGATCGTTATTTCGTTCAAACGGTGTTTAGGAAAGCGCGATCTGCCTCGGTCATTTCCCGATCCTCTTGGAGGCTTCTGACCGCGGGGACCATCTTTCACTTCCCGTCCGATACGAGAATTGTTGTGTCAATTTTCCAGTTTGATGGAGGCTTCCGGTGTCAAGAGCATCTGGATCCCGATCAAGCGAAACCTCGTCAGCGTGTTGTTCCCCACGTTCGCGGTGCTCGCGATCTACGCGGACCTGAGGCACACGGCTCGCTGGAAGCGCCAACAGCTCGCCGAGCAGCAGGACAAGTGAGACAGCATGGCGGGCCTGTCGCACAGGCACATCTGGAAGGTGTACTGGACGCTCCTCTTGCCCTTCACCGGCTTCATGATCGGCCACAAGATAGACAAGATGGAAACGGAGAGGATGACGATGTTCAGGGACAAGTCGGCGTTGTACGGTAGAGAGCTCAAGCCCGGGGAACCACCTTCCTGGCCGTACGGCTGGCTCTAGCTCTATTTTAATCGTTACACGTCGTTACGTCTTAAGTAATCGTAGAATCAATTAGTCCTGGTTTAAGCTGACGAATAAATACGTCTGAATGAGGACCGCAGGGGTCGCAAAGATATCTCGGTAACATGCACAGTGTAGCTTCAACTGTAAACGTCGCAATCTGCTCAAGAATATATGTTCAGGATCGTATACTCTGTCTTTTTATTGGTAACAATGCAATATAATTTGATACATATATATATAATTATATATTTAATCTCTTTATATATATAATTATATAATTAATACATAAATATAATTGCGACATGTATCTGTAGCTTCATGATCACTGCGAGGACTTCACAATGATTAGGCAGTACATACAGAATTACCCTGTTAACATAATGAAATCAATGTATATACAAACTTACAACTCACATTAAATTTACATTATACTAAATTGAGATCGTCGCATCGTCCGAAGATTCTTGTCAAACTCGGAAACGATAAGCGTAGAACCAGTCCTCGTGTTATCACCCAACAGACTCGCTCTAGACCAGGCATGGCCAACCTCTTTCGAGTCGCATTCTAAATTTTCAAGCTCTTCGCGGGCCCGAAACAGTCTTAAAAATATTAAAATTTGTTCCTTATTCTAAGAAGAAATACTAAAACTGGTTTTAATGTTAAATTAAAGCTAGCTTTAGGGTCTTTTCCATCCTTAATTTTTTATTTTTAAGACTGTCGCGGATCGTAGATCGGCCATGTCTGTTCTAGACGCTACCGTATTTATCAATAGTATCATAAATGCTCTAACGAAATAGGAAGAATTTTTTCGACTTTTTAGGCTTCGCCAAAGTCTCCACGGTGGAGTGCGTATTGCACACGGCGTTCTCCTTGTTCTCAGTAAACTGCTTGGTCGCTATATCGTACACCAGACGTTTGTTTTGCTGCAATTCGTTCATCTCGCTGGCCCAGGACACCGGCCTCTCCTTGTAAACGCTGGCCAAACTTTGACGATGGCTACTTTTCTCGCCAATTTCTATGTCGAGATACGAGGACAGCTTCTCTTGAGAGTTACATTCTGTCGAACTTCCGGCCGGAACGCAATCCACGAGCCCGTAATTCTGGAATCTCGTCTCCTTCTTCTGCAAGGCGCATATATTATCGCTGACTTTACGGAAGATTTTGTCCTCTTCGATCAGGTGCTCAGGCATCTCGACTACTTGCTGCAGCTTCCCCGCGGTATCCTTGTGCCTGGTCCTTCGCTCGCTCGCCGATCTCGTGAATGCGTGCGGCTTTTTGTAAAGCGCCGGATTAAACCACACCGACGTTCGCACGTCCTGCGAGTCCACGCTAGCGGCTGACAACGTCGAGTTCATGTCGTCACGATTTATCATAGGTCGCTCTTTGTACTTTATGCTAGCATATGAGTGACTCCTCGAAGATTTCCTCGACGATGCGCCTGAACGGATCGGATACGTTGTTTTACTTCTATTATATTCTTCCTTCCTCTCACATGGATTGGTGATGTGTGCGGTAGGCGCGAGAAGGTGAGGATTGTTTGGAATCTCAGCCTTTTTCGGAATCTCTACTTTTCTCGGGTCCTCTTCTCTCCTTGGAACCTCTTCCCTCTTCGAAACATCTTCTTTCTTCGTCACGACAGGTTGA
>NW_011967144.1:104644-145414 GCF_000949405.1 Vollenhovia emeryi
CAATTTTTTGGAATTTCTACCTTTTTCGGAATCTCTACTTTTTTCGGAAGCTCTTTCTTCTTCGCGATCTCTTCCTCTTTTGAAGTATCTTCTTTCCTCGGAATTTGTTCTTCCGATAGATAGTCGGATTTCTCAACCTCGTACAAAATTCGCGCTGCTGCCTCCAGCCTCTTTCCCACTATCTTGTCCTCTTGGTCTCTTAAATGCTGCTCTATCTGTCTGACTTTATCATTGAAGATTCTCTCCGTGATTCTCAGCTCCTTCTCCCTCCTGAACAACTCCCTTTCTCTCTTTTGCAGATTTATCTCCTTCTCTCGCAGGATGGCTTCGCGATGTCTCAGGACCTCGATTTTCTGCAGCCAATTCTTCCTGAAGACCTCCTCGCTGACTTCCTCGGGCGACGGGATCGACGCGGTGCAGCCGTTCTTGAAGCCGTGATGACACAGGTCGGCCAGCTTGTCCAACGAGCTCTCGCTTTTCTCGTCAATCGACGTCAAACTGTTGACTCGGCTGAATTGTCTCGCGGGGTACAACGCCTCCTGCGGCCCAATCGACGCCTGAAACTCCGGTTTTTGTACGCTCAGGCGCTCCTTGGAACGACAAAAATTGTCATTGGTATAATGTTTTAAGACTTCCTCATCGCAATTTTCGTCGTTGAGAGTCTCGTTCGTTACGCTTTTCACGATTTTTATACCTATCAGCTTGCTGTTCTCGGCAGAGAACATGGCGAATTCGTCGCATTTATTGTACGAAGCGTGCGACGCATCTTCCTCGGTTTGCGCGTTATTTCTGAACACGCTTTCGCTGCTGAGACTAAACTTCCCGGCTGTCAGATTATCGATCTCATTAATCACCGATAAGTTCTCCGTTTCGGGCATGATGTACGTTTCGACTTTGTACAGGATTGGCTTCATGGCTGATACGTTAGTGTCGTCCCGATTATCTCAGAATTAGATCGCGCCGGGAATTGTTGCGTCGAGTGATCTGCAAAGAATATGAATGTTCATTCAGTCGTTAAAAACGTAACAATCGAAATTTATATATTTCACTTCTCGAAAAACGTCTTGGCGACGCGATACATTACGTAAGGGGCAAGAATTGAAAGGGAACGCTGAAGGAGTCGAATGTTATCAATTTATTTTTCGAAGACTCACGATTTTTTTTAACTACCCTAGTTGCACAGTATATTAGCGCAATATTGGGAAATATGTAGAGGAAAGTTCCCTGTTATGAGACAGGCTTCTAATACGAGATAGCGGAGTTTCTGTTAAATTAACAGGCATCATCCGTTGGTTCCACCGTGAATGTATTGCCCTTGGAGTGAAATCTGTTTAGTGGAAAATTGAACGTTGGATCGCGTAATCGTTGCGAAAAAAGATTTGTCATTGAATTTGAAAACCTACCCTCTCATATTAGAATCCTACCTCGTTACAGAGAACTTTCCTCTACTTACAGCTGTGAATCAGTGAATATTCTCTGTTCTCGGTGAGATTGATTGACACATTGATTGACTTTTAGAAAGTGACTCTTAAATTCATTTCACTTACGGAAAATAATTACTAGAAAATTATTTTAGAAAAGTTAATCTACATTGATAGAAATGGACAAATTTAGGGATTTTAGAATATTGATATAAATATTATTTAGAATTATTGATATAATATTGTATCAATATTAGACCGATATTCATATTATATTGCTAAATATTGGCCAATGCATTTCCTATACAAATCTAACGTTATATAATTATTATCGTGCGATATTTGCATTTATTTCGTGGCCCATACCCAGATAGCACACATGGTTTTATGAATATTCTTCCGGAGTGCAAATATTCTTCATTTCAGAATATTCCAATCGAATATTCCATAAATATATCTACATTATTACAATGAGAAATCGTATATATTCGTAACAAGGAAGAACGTTTGTAGAATATTCGTCGAATAATGTCTTTGGAGTATTCGTTCAGTATAATTTTGTAATATTCATCGAGTTTACGTACTGCACACGGTTTATTGTGTAATGCACATATCTTATGCAAAAGACAGTGAAACCTGTGATCGTACCATAATATAACTGACACGCTATATTCGATAGATTATTCTGTTCGCATTCGAAAAAGATTTATAGCAGGACTTTTCAATATAACCGATATTGGACCAATATTTAGCCAATACTGTGACACTAGGATAGTCTAACAGCACACGGTGTCCATTGTCGAACTGCAATTGTTGTTACTTACGAGAACCATCGGAGTACGGTCAGGCGACACGTGTTACTCGGCCGCCGCATTTAAACTGAGCATTCACTTAACGTTCGCCCGGAGCGTTGTCCTTAGGTAGGCGCTATACTCCATTCGTGCCGTTCACCGGTCGGATGCTATCTGCGACGTGATTTGCTGAGTCCGTTTTTAAATCCCAGCCACACCGGACCACGCAGTGGGCATATTTTCGTCCTTCTACCTGCATCCGCCCCGCCACCCCCGCAGCACATAAAACGTGGGCGTTATATGGATTCTTCGGGCCCGTCCTTGAGTGAGGGATAAAAGGAAACACAACTACAACAAAGGACGCCGGTCAAACATGATTCAAATAGGAAGATTCATTTTCATTCGACAGGGTACATTGTCAAAATATCAAGAACAATTGATGAGGCGTTGGGGGACAGAAAGAGGAATTTTTGGGTACGTACGCAAAATAGAAAAAAATGAAAAGAGACGACGAAAAATAATTAACGATATAAATAATTTGTCTTTCAAGAGAGCGACACGTGTCTTTCATTTAAGTTGGAATTTGCGTACGGATAATGAAACGTGTTAATTGTGCAAAAACGATAATATTGAAAGTGTGTAGATGAAACAATATACAACTTGTTTTCTTATTTATAAGTAAAAAGAGGAAGGAAGCTCTTGCGTAAAAGTAACGAAATAATTACTAGAAAATTACTGTGTATCAGCAGGGTTGGAAAGTAACTCGTAACTTGTGACGAAGTTACAGTTAGTTGCTTGTTTTTGGCAACTCTAATTTAACTTCGTTACTTTCTCTCCATCTGTTACTGTAACTTAACTCAGTTACATTTTGTCGATAAGTAGTAATTAATTTAACAGTTACATTAAAAGTTACTTTATATGTATTTTAAACCTCCGCATTAAGCCTTGCATTTGCGCATAAACGCCTTTATCGACACTTTACGATTCAAATGCTGAGTTGATACTTTTATTTTCATTGCAAGAAAGTAGCTGCAAGGTAACGATTCGTTATTTTTTTAGTAACTGTAACTGTAACGCGTTACTTTTCAGAATTGGTAACTTGTAACTGTAACTAGTTACATTTTTAGCAAAAAAGAAACTGTAACTAGATACTTTTATAAAGTAACTTTCTCAACTCTGTATATCAGTTATAATTAAATTATTAGAAATGACCGATGTACAGTAATTTTCTGGTAATTTCATTGCTTTTCCGTAAGAGAGGGTAGTAGTTGCTCAAATTATCTATCTTCATTTCCTTTCTTTTGTCGGCAACTTCTCCGACGAAGAAAAGATCGAATTTTTGAAATTTCCTTCCTTTTTGTATTGACATCTTGATAAATAGGTTTTTTGTGAGAAAAACTTTCTAAATTTAAACTCTTGCCTAACCCAGTGAGAAATGATTCGTCGATCGACGAATCATTTCTCACTGGGAATACTTTATTTAAGTGCTTCAAGGCTTCGACATCCTGCTTTTTGTAGGACGTCGAAATAACGACGCAGGATGTCGTCGAACGCAGGAGTTTCAAACGCGGACAGCCGACTGCCGTTAGTTCGAACAATCGGCAATGCGTGCATTATTTTTATTAACATTTTGTGGTCAGTTTGATCTGCGCTTAGAAATAATCTATTATTTTCGTTGAAAACAAAATAAAATTTACTATTTCGAGCGCAGCCTTTAACTCCCTGTAATTTGAAATTTAATTAGATTAATTAAAACTTTTTTACACGTGTAAAGAAATTTATATGCAAAGTTCGTACGCAAAAGTATCAAAATTTTCATCCGTGAAGATTAATTTTAATCTCGGTTCGACTTAAGGCCCGAGCCGAACGGCTGTCTTGTACTCTTAGGGCAATGTTTGATGTTGTGAATCTTTCCCTTAAAGAAACATACAATAACTGTTTTGTGACTTAAGAATACAAGACAGCCATTCTGCCCAGGGTCTTTTCATTCTTTCCTGGGGCTTGACCGTAAATTTTTTTCCTCTAGAGTGAACTTGTGAAAAATTTTTTCACTTTTCTCGAGCTTACGTTAGAGGAAAAGATTCTGATCGAGCCCCTGGTTCTAAGAATTAGAAACAGATTGAAGGTGAGTTGAGCCGAGATTGAAATTTATAATAGAGGTGGACATAAAGACGGGCAGTGACAAAGCAATGTTGAAGTGCCTTGGCGAAAATAATATATTTATAAGAAATTTATTTAAATGTCGAGTCAATGCTCTATTTGAGTTTTAAACCATTTATTGAATTGTTTGCGAGGTATAAATTTAAACATGGAGTTGTTTATGACACGTTCACGGTCACCAGTGTTCAAATCGCGTTTAATGATACAATGGCTGTGTTTTGCCGAACCTCTGCTTAGCTAAGCGCACGTAAGCGGCGAGCGCTTGCTTACAAATATTTGGCTGGACAGCAGCGCTAAAGCCCGTATCAGACTACGGATTGGGATTGGGATTAGATTGAAATTTGACCAATCAAAGTAAAAGTTACTGAACTTGAGATTAGTAAACTTTACTGTGATTGGTTAAATTTCAATCTAATCCCAATCCCAATTCATAGACTAACGGGCTTCAGGCTGAGTTATAAGCGGCACTGCAATCGAAACCGCCACCAAACGAGCAACTGCTTAGCGGAGGTAAAGCACAGCCAATGTCAAACATTCTAAGTGTTTGTAAAACGTTATTGTCAGTGGCGCAAATTAACCAGGTGATCGCAACGTACTTCCAAACGGTGTGACCGTCAATAAAACTCTTCACAAACAATGTGACTATCGATAAAACTCTTCGTGAATAAATAGAAACATCGTCTCTCACTTAAAATTTTCACCAGGGTACGAGATAAGATATAACGACACACACTTTTTACATCGCGATCAGTAGTTTCAAACTTGTCGCGGTGACATTCGAGTTGTTCTCCGGCAACTGGCGATTAGGTTTTCAGATTTTGTGACCCGGGTGTCAATTCTGCGTCTTGCGCTACAGTGAAAATGCTAAAAGTCCCTTTCTATTCGTCCCCTTTGAATGCTATTCGCTTTTAGCATTTTCCCTATAGTGTAAGACACAGAACTGACCCCCGGGATCGCTTCTGGTACAAAGAAGGAATTTAAAAAGATAGAGACACGTTGTTTCTCGGAGCTTCGGGGACTTCCAGATGGCGGTAGGCGGTTACCGCACGGCTACCGCGCGCAACCGCCAAGCGGAGATTAATCCCCGAGAACGGTTTCCCCGTCGTGGATACCCGAGATTGGTACACAATAACGTAGGAAACATTCTCCCTAATTTTACAAACTAGAAAGTTCCACGCTTCCTCGAGGATTTTCTGCGTAGCGGCGCTCCTGGCGGTTGCGCGCGCACATCGACGAGGGGCCGCGTACCGCGCATGCCCGCCAGTGATACAGCGGGAGCGGGGGCCGAGGTGGGCCGACAATTTAGATAAAATGGATTGCCTTACGGTCATTTCTACCGATACAGATTGGCTTCAATCTTAATTCACCTTCTTCTAATTCTTAGCGCCGGAAAAAGATAGAGACGTAAGTCGAGTCGTGATTAAAGTTACATTAACTTTTTAATAACGTTTCCCTATCTTTTTAAATTTGTTCTTTGTACCAGAAGCGATCCTAGTCACAAAATCTGGAAAATTAATCGTCAGTTTGCCGGAGAACAACTCGAATATCACCGCGAGAAATTTGAAACCACTGATCGCGATGTAAAAGGTATGTATCGTTACATTTTATCTCGTACTCCAGATTGCTTTGTCACTGCCCGTCTTTATGTCTACCTCTATTTTTTTATAAATTTCGATCTCGGCTCAACTCACCTCTAATCTGTTTCTAATTCTTAGAACCAGGGGCTCGAGCGTGAATCTTTAATCTTCACGGGTAGAAATGAGCATTAACGATCATTGATGACGAATGAAAACCGATACCTTTACGTGTAAACTTTACATGTAAAACGTGAAATTAAACTCTAAACTAATCAAATTCAATTCGCAATTAAAGAAATATAAAATTTTCAGGGTTGAAAAGTTACCTTATAAAAGTATCTAGTTACTCAGTAACCAATTTCGTTACTTTGCAGTTACTTTCTTGCAATAAAAATTAAACTATTAAATTTGAATTGTATATACGACAAATGTAATATTAGACTGGAGCGTTCGATAAAGGCGTTAATGGGCAAATGCAAGGCCTAACGCGATCTGCGGAGGTTTCAAACACATATAAAGCAATTATTAATGTAACTGAGTTACAGTTACGCACGGAGAAAAAGTAACGAAGTTAAAGTTACCAAAAAAAAAGTAACCTGGTAACTTCGGTACAAGTAACCAAGTCACTTCCCAACCCTGAGCGTATTATTTCCTTTTCACAGAAAATAGATTACTTCTTATTACCCGCGTCCGGTCGAGGCTGGGGCCGAGCGTCGTCGGGCACGGCCCTGCGGCTGCGCCGCCATCGCCGTCGTCATCGCACGCGCAGGGGGTAAAACGGAGAGAGGAGTGGAGTCTCGCCTGCCTCTTCCGTCTCGGTGCCATCGCGCAGTAACGTCGACGCCCGCCACGTCCGCCATTGCGCTAGGGAGTTAGACTAGAGCGAGGATACTAGGCGATAGGAGTCTAGAGATCGTCCGGTCGCGCGCCGCGTTCCCGCGGTTCCCCATCCCGCGCCAGGTGGAGAAAAAAAACTATTTAGTAATTTCGTGCCGGGATTTTGGGTATCCCGTCCCCACCGCGTAGAGAATAAAGCGGCGATCCGCGGGAGGATCTTGGGAGAGCAGGCGAAGGCTCGGGGCTCGGCCGCTCGGCGAGTCCGCATGGAAAGCTCGTCGCAGACGATCACGTTCATCACCGAGCAAAGCGTCATATGTAGGAATCTGATGGCGTCGACACCGCGACTCACGCCGACCGGCAAGATCAGCCACGCGAAGACGCGTGTCTACACGCAGCGTTACAGGAAGGAATGGGAGAATATGTCCGATTTTAAAGGTACGTCGCCGCTCTTTCTCTCTCTCTCTCTCCCTCTCTGTCTCTCTCTCCCCTTTCGCGTAATGTTCGCAGGCAGCCCCGCATTATAGGGTCCCCTCACGCTGCTCTAGGGTCGAATTCGTTCTCGAAGCAGTTCTCCAATCTCCACACCCTAGTCCACTAATCGATTCGCCGTCGTGCCGCGTAGAGAGAAGAAGACAGACGGCCCCGTTCAAGATTATCGCTGGCACGTTGGCAGACTCCGTTTCCACTCGCGCCTCTTCTAGGCTAGAGACCCCGGGAGTAGGAATTTCAGTCTCCGTGCAAGATCGCGGGCCGCTCGACCGCCCGAATAGAATATGTTTATATATTATTTTACGACCACGGTGGCGCTGGATGACGCTTGAATTCAGACGCTGGAAAGGGACGGGCGCTCGTACCAACTGCCTGGATAAATTTTCAATGATATAATCTTCTCTTTTTTTCTCCGTGAGTCCCCTGGGAATAGAGAACGTTACGGATTACCAGATCGGTCTATCGAACTGGTAACCTAAGCGAGAACCGTCCTCGCGCACGCCAAGTATGAACCGCCCTCGTTTCAATTGTAGATCATGTATGATATCGTAATGGGCAATCGTTTTATCGGGTGGACCTGAGTCCCGGAAAAAAATACGCGACGAAACATATATTGGACGAGGGTCGAAAAGCGGCGCGGTATCTGCGACCGGTTTCGCTCCGTCGATTGTACGGAAGCGCTTCTGTTGACAAACTACATTCGAGATAGGAGTAACCGGTACACATTTGGTGAATAAACAAGAAGACCAATTTGAAAGGCCGATCCAACTTTGACAATGTCAGTGTCTCCGGAGGCTCTCGACGCTGGAAAGTTCCCGGGATATCATTTGCAACTTTATCCACCTCGCACGATACTTAATTGTTTTCCATGTTTTGATTTATTCGAGCGCACTAATTTGCCGCGCGACAAATTTTTCAAGTACGTCGATTGATCACCGGACAAAACTGTTCTAAAGTCCCAGAGATTCTCCTACGATCAATGCGCTCGAAAAGTTAACCTTACAAGAGCGGCAACGAGTTCTCTGACTGTAGCGAAATCTCTGAACCCAGTCAGCAAAACGTTGGCAGATTTGTCAGAAGCCCACGCCAAAACCATAGCCGTCTGCGTCCGCGTTCGGCTTTTGTTTTGGGAGTAGAGTCTGTAAAACACGCTGTGAACAGATTGTCGGCGGAAGCCGAACGGGTCCAGTTATGCGAGCAGATTTTGTTGTATTTCTGCCGACACCCAGGCAACGTGTCGAATATATCAGTTCCTGCGTGCAATCTGCGGTTTTTTTGCCTTCAAAATTTGTAGTGGGTGTTTGCCGAAATCTGTTCCGGCAGGTTTGGCTATCCAGGGAAACTGTAGTCAAACTAGACAACGAGGATCTCTGATTACACCGACATGAAGTAGCGTTTCAACATGCACTATTACTAAAATACATTACTATTCAAATAAAGATGTCTATACAAATTGTATGTGTAATAAATGACAACGTAGTAATAACTGCAAAACTTTTAAAGCAAGTGGACGCAGAGATAACTTTGGAGACATTCTGCAGAACATACCTTTGTACACTAAAGTTGTATCAAACTATGCATGGGAGATTGAGAAGTGATCGAGAACTAAAGATTAGCGTCCCAGTTAAACAATCTTTAGTCCTTTTTGTTCCGCTTGATTCTAATCTTCGATTCGCGGTTCTTCATGGAGCGATGATACAATTTGGGCAAACAGTTTGATGGCAGTGCTTATTTGAGCGAAAGATCAAAATATCTTTGTTTACAGGATGGTTGACTTCAGTGCCGTTTCAACCGACACGTGCCTACTGCCTCTACTGCAAGAAGAATCTACACGCGCACCGCCTGTCGCTGTTGAAGCATACATGCACGATGAAGCACCAACGCTCGGCCTTGACATACGTATTGGAGGAGAAACAGATGCAGAGGCTTGACACCGACGCACCCGAAGTGGGGCTTATGGAAGAAGTCGAGGTCGACATACATTTCTCGCCAATTCTCTTATATAGGGTGTCCTGTGTGTTCATTAAATTACTTTTCGTCCCGGAAATATTTTTAGATTAAGAACATACGTTACACAACGCAATCAGTACAGAGTTTCTTTTGTGGCTTCTATTTTAGCTGCACGTTAAGATGAAATATGGGCCGTCCTATATAGAGAGACGTAAAAACATTAAAAAATGATGTAACTAAAACTATATACAGCGAGATAAGTTTGTTAATTTTGCTATATTTTGACAATCAATGATCACTTAATCAAGTTAATCAAATAGTTAACTAAGTTTACTGTGGGTAAATGAGACCTTCATGATTACTGAGTATTCTTTCTTATTCAGTAACAAAATGTTATCGCTTACGAAATTTTAAATGTACAGTCTTATTCATTAATGCCTGGACCTCGGGTTTTAGTAGGATTCACATTTTCATGATCTTTATTCTCTCATCTATACATCGATGAGTTTCAGGCTGTAGTTTACACAGCCTTCCATAGAAGTCTGTGGTGGTACATACGTATAGGCTGAAACTCGGTGATTTGTATAGATGATAAAAATAATGATAAAAATGCAGGTCCAGGCATTAATGAATAGACTGTACATCAAATTAAATACAGTAATCCTCAATTTAATGAATTTAAACGGATCGGACAGATAATACGGTACATTAAATTTCGCATTGTGCACATTTTATATTACATTTGTTTTTTGGTAACGTAGTGTGGACTAACTTTGTTATGTACTCAGTCTATCTCAAGGTCTTATCAAGCTGTATATAGAGTATGAAGTATATATGAAATATTTACGTTAGGAGCATAGAGAGGCAAAAAGAGCCAAACGCTAGGCGCTAGGTGCGATACAGATATCTTATTGTTATACTCCAGATGTCATCGAGAAGGATCACTTTGGTTGATCGAAACGTTCGACTTGTTCAACTGTATTTAACATTAAATCTAATATGATTTCCGCACCTAACACCTAGCGTGTGGCTCTTATTGCCTCTCGATGCTCCTAACGTAAATGTATATCAACAGAGCCTTAATATTTACTAAGTAATATATGAAATATTTTATTCAGACTTTGGATGATGCTCAAAAGGAGCTAAATGAATACGGTGAAGAAGACGACATCGAATATGTTGTTGAGAGACTGGAATCGGATGAAGACGAATCAATGGAGTTCGTTGATGTAAAGGAAAGAATGGAAGAAAGAGGCATAGAACAGGAAGACGAAAAAGAAACGGATGATAGTCAGTTTAATGAGGATTCTCCATCTGTAATAAAGAAGCTCAAAGTGTCCGAGGTAATTTATGTCACAAATTATGCCTGTGTAGTAAAAAGTAATAATTTTAAATGGTATATTTCATTAGATTGCCAGTATTGGTATAAATAAAATTTCAAATTTTAATCGACCTCAGCTGGCCACATTTATTGAATACGCATTCACAACGTTTCGACCTTTGGTTTAGATCCTTATAAAGTGAGATCTAGGAGTAAATGTACATACAGTTTACGTGAGAAGTTTATGTGACCAGCTGAGGTCGATTAAAATTCGAAATTTTAGTAATAATTTTATTTAGCAGAGACCGTTGTCTGTCGAATTACCTATAATTTTTCATAATGTTACACAGCAAAGATGTCGAGATCCTTTGGCGGAGGCGATGGCCCATGTTCACAGTGAATATCTTGAGGAGGACGTCGAGGATCAGGAGAATGTGCAGATAGAGATGGAGGTGGAATCGACCAACAATGATGCATCTGTTCTATCTGAGCCGGTAGACGACGACGCTGAGAAGACATCGAAATCACACGAAACTGAAAAAACGGTAATCAAAGCTACCGAGAACGGAAAAGTCCTTGTAAGTGACAGTTTTTCAACAGTAGACGAATATGAACGTGTTCGAGCCTGACATTAAAAATCAACTTTAAGCTCAATTAATTCGTGTAACTAAATCTCATGCTGCAAGTCATTACTTCTTGTATACGAAATCGAATGTCGTTAATTAAATGTGGAAAAAATATTGTTCAACAGCAGGAGGACAATAAAAACAATATGGTTATGACTACATCGATACCGATACTGAATACGACTCATCAGTCAAACACACCGACAGGCACAGTTCCGACTCAGAATACGATTAATTTTGTGCCGATCGTACCGAATGTAATGAATCAAAAGACCTTCACTCTGATGTGTGGTAATAAGGCATTTACATTAAGCGGCGGTGCCGTGAAACCGGGTGTACAATACGTACTGACAAAACTTAAGGGTAAGCCAACGGCATTGATGCTGACCGATCAGAAAAAGGTCGGTACTAGCGAACCAGAGAAAATAAAGGAAAATGCATCCAGCAACAACCAGTCATTGACTATTCCTAGCACCAGTCAACAGTCGACTGTTGTCAATCGACAACCGGCTTGTCCCAAGTCTAAGAAGGTAAGAAAACATGTGTATTTTTTGGTCCATTTCTCTTCTGTATGAAGCAGGAGGTTCAAGATATAAGATTATCACTGATGTCTTTACTTATTTTAGGCCGTTGTCTTGGGAAAACAGACAGCTGTAAAACAGACTGTATCGAAAAAATTGTGTATTTCCACATATGTTGTGGACACTATCAAGGGACTTCCAATTGGTGGGTTGCAAGTTAGCTTGTACAAGCTGATGGACGGTAAATGGACCTTCTTGAATGAAAAGTACGTGATTTTCCAAAGTTTTCTAGTTTATTATTATTACTTTTTATTTCCTTCAATATAGCCTTTATAGATCAATACGACAGAATTTATTAATTTTCTAAAATACTATTTTAAACTTTATATAATTTTGTTTTTGTCAAATCTGATTTTAAGACTAATATTCATATTCTGCTACTGTAAGCCTTCCTGAAAAATAAATGTAGATTGTAACAAGAATATAAATGTAGTAAATCAAATTTTCTTTTCAGCACTACAAATGCAGATGGTCACTGTAGTGATCTGGTGGAAAAAGTGAGCGGTTCAATCGGCCGTTATAAGATTCATTTCGACGTTGACAAATATTTCACACTGAAAAGAATAGACACCATGTTTCCGTTCGTCGAAATTGTATTTGACGTAAAGAACCCGAACAATCATTATCACATTCCTCTTTTATTGAGCCCATTTGGTTATACAACTTATCGTGGCACATAAATAGAAATAGAATGTGCTATTGAATAAGTTCGTGGCTCATAAATAGAAATAGAATGTGCTATTGAATACAAGTTCGTGATAGTTGCCAAGAAGTACTTTATGATTTTCATGAAGATTACACTATTGTAAGAATATAACTATTTTTATATTGTCTAATGAGATAAGTTAGTTGCGTAAGTATTGAACATATTTAATACATAAGTATGTATTAATCAGAGTTTAATAAATATGCATGTTTTTATTATACAGAGAATAATTCGTGTATGCAGTCAGAAAGTATAATTTTTAAATATATTTTTAATTTTTATAGCTAATACAAACTTTTATGTATTTGTTGTTCTGGCAATGTCTTTTATTGTATAAAAAACCCACGTACATACAACGATTATTCCGTATAAATTGAGGGACAATTGTACATACATATACGGAAGATAATTACATTAGATAATATAAAATAACTGTTATTCACAATCTAAGTATAACCGTACCTAATATAAATAAAATAAAAATAAGAATATTTGTAATGTTTTTGTAAAGGCGACAAAGTATAAAGTTTACATAAATAAGTTAACTGTTAAAACATTATTACGTGATATCTGTAAGACACGGATTACTGTGCCTAATTAAGAATTGTTTTTAACATATGCTAAGTCTTGATGAATGTAAGTAATGAATTCAGTTTTTGAAATAATCACGAAAAGCTAGTATAGTTATAAATAATAAATATGTTAGTTTCAGTAAGTTATAAGTTGATGTAAGTATATTATTTAGCTTTTTCTCGTATATCACGTTTAAAAAACCTAATTTAAAAGATGCATACATTGGTATGCACTTTTCGCTTTTCGAATTGAGTCATGTAAGCTATATATATTTTTAAAAAACTGTTAAATTCTAATAAATGCAAACTAAAGATAAATACCAATCTTTCAATCACATTGCCTGCATTCCTTGACCTTTGATCTATTCTATCTATATCCAGACAATCTTGGAAACTGCACATATTCGAGCGTAGTCAGTACATACCGAGCGCAGTTACGACGCGAATACTGGGCGTGGTAACAGTGAAGTAGATCAGATTGTTCCCTCAAATTATTAAAATGTAATACATAATACGAAAAATATATATAATATAGAAGACTTATAGCCTTTTATAAGTCACTAAAAGACGTTTAAAGAAACTTGACTGAAAGATGCCAACTTTGGAGAGAAGTGTTTAATAAAAAAGCTATTAATTTAAATCTCTTAAATAGATTACACAAGTTATTTAAGCATACAAAATAATATTGTCGGCCCGTAATGTAGTAAAAATCCACGGTTAAAAGCGAAGATTGAGTTTATATAGCGAATTGTGAATTTTAATTGTAATTTATGCAATGCATTTATGTTTCTCGTTTCTTTTTGTATGGCAGATGAGCACCCCAGGTCTAAATGAAGGAAAATTAAGTATCACTACGCATGTTTTGGATACTAGCAGAGGTCGGCCTGCCGATGGCTTGCCTGTGTCTCTCTACAGGTTTGAAGATGACAAGTGGATTCTTCTAAAAGAGAGGTGCGTCTTACATTATCTCACATATTTTTCTTGCACATATGTTTTATGCTTTTTCATCATCTTTCACAGTTCCCAGGAATTCTTTTTAAAGACAGAAAGAGGTATACACGCATGCCTCTGCGTGCCATTGCATACTTTTATCATAAGTACCACATGCTCTTTTATTTTTACATATTGACATTAGCAGTATCATTCGCGCACACACATTTCCATTTGCTTGAATAAGTGGGAAAGAGATGTTGAGTTCATTTTTCATTCATCATTAATTGAAAATTTGCTTGAATAAGTGGGAAAGAGATATTGAGTTCATTTTTCATTCATCATTAATTGAAAAATTTTCTTTTCACAGCACGACAGACTCAAACGGACGTTGCGGGGATCTGTTGCAGGACGTGCGAGGGATTGGCGCGCCCGGTAGATTCAAGATCGAGTTTCGGGTGAACGATTATTTCAGGCGAATCGCGACCGCTTCCATATACCCGATGATCGACGTGATGTTCGATGTGCAACATCCCGACGAGCACTATCACATGCCTCTGCTGCTGAATCCTTTCGGATTCACCACGTATCGCGGCTCATGACCGGCGTCACGCTTAACACGATCTCGCCACGTTTGCGTGGCGACGTACGTTACAAAACTGCCTGAGGGATTTGCTAGAAAAAAATGCGCATTTTATTCGTAGTTTGCGCGTCAATCGAACACACATGCGTGTCTACATGTCATTTGAATTGCGGGAGAGACGGACGGTGGAAGAAATTGAGGTACTGATGGCGCCAGATATACGAAGCCTCGTTGCGCAAACATTGCAGAAAAAAAAGAGAGAGAGACGAGAAGAATCGTCAGGAATTTATCCTATTAAGTCTAACACCTGATTATCGACAGCAGAAATTAATAAATATCTTGTAACTTGACCTTTTCATCATGAGAAAATTTGCGAGCCGCCAAGTTGACTTCCTAATCCTCGAAATTTCGTTCCCTTAAGATTACTCGTGCCTCGACAATTCATTACACAGAGAAAATCATTATAGCTTTCTGCGGGAGATACCGTCGAGGGACGCAGCCTCTCCTGATCACCGTGCTCACAAAACGGAAGCGTGTTCACGCCAGCCTTCAAAGATCACTGAGGCGGCAGATAACTGCGATCGACGTTCGGCTTCGATGGCAGATATGTACTTCCTGGTCCCAGGGATCCGACGTGGGATTCGATACGAGGTCCCGAGGGTCCGATAGTGGGCCCTAGCGGTCTGACGAGAGGCCCCGTCGTCACGCCGGTCGCGGCAGCTCCCAATCTGAATCCGGCCCGATACCCGTTCTCGTCCGCGACGTAGCTTGCGAATGCAAAGTTGGCGTGTTATATTATCTTAATTTTCTTCTTCCCGAGTCAAAGAATTAAGGATACTGTGTCTAAGTATTGTGGCTAGTTGAGACATTAAAACCATGTTATTTTACTGTTTCTGACTCGCTGAATCAGGTATTGTAACAAATAAAATTACAATTTTCGAGTAACTATTTTAAAAGAGTTTGTAACTTGGGTTACAATCCGCTTGCCAGAGATGCATCGAGGCATTCCAAAGAGCCAAGTGGATTGCAGTCTTATTTCCGAAGTCGTATCCAAGTTTTAACTTTTCAAGCGTATGACGAAGATTCGAAAGATTCCGCTTTCAAGTTGAGATTCAGCAAATTTGGAAACATAAAAAAATCTCAATCTTGGAAATTCAAACGATAAAGCGTACAATTAACTTTTGTTGAGAACAGGCAATTAAATATTATATGCTCGTAATATTTAAAAAAATAGCTCTAAATAAAATTGTAGAAAATCTGGCCAAACAAACATTAAAACATAGAGAATAAGACTGTATTCTTACTTAACGGAAACGGGGATCCCTTCGGGACTCTTGTAAGAATAAGATCCCTGTACCACTCGGACCAGTTCGCCATCTACGAGCTTCAGGGTAGCGACCTCCTCCCTCTGGACACCGTCTTCGCTGGCGACGTTGGTGGAGGTCGGCGGACCCGCTGCTATCGCCCGCGCGCCCTCGAAGGGCGGTTTCAGGATCAGACCGCCGGAACCGCGCGCGAACTGCGGTGCCTTTTGATCCGGGGACAGCCTCTCGGCGAAGAGCGCCGGGAACGACAGCAAACACCAAATCTGCGAGAGTTGTTGCATATGTAGCTGAGAAGATGCAGTCGAAAAAATCAAATATCAGTTTTTAATTTAAGAAAGGTACCTCATTTCCCGCACGTTTGAGCTATATAAAATAATTGTTGGATATCCCTTGGGAAAATATACCTTAGAAAACCTTAAAATTTTACTTTAGATGTGTTTCTAATTGAAATTGTGTTTCTAATTTGTGTTTCTAATTGGAAATAGACAAAGAAGAGTATAAACTATTACAAGAAATGCGAAGTTATGACGCGTAGCATCTAAGACCTCTGAAGCGCTCTTCTGTAAAAACATTTTTGTACCTTTACATATCCTTTTCGTAGGAAATATTAAATCAATTTTCCAATCGATGTTAAACCAATATCAAACCAAGTGGTTTCGACGTCCTCGATGAATCGACTACGATCGCACATAGTGCTCGGTTAAAAAGATCCTAATGTTACGAGCAATTAAAGTTGTACGAAGTATTGACTTTTCACACTGTAAAATACAGAAGGACTTATGTAAAAAAAGCACCGATCAAGACGCAACCATTTATACGAGAAAAAGACCAAGAGAGAAAAATAATAAGTTGCGAATTTATTCTTCCCGAGATTTACTAAGACTTCTCTCTTGAGGGAATTGATTTTGTAAATTGGACGATTAATAACATCTCTCTCTCTCTCTCTCTTTCTGTAAATTGCTCGGGAGGATTAATGAACCGCATCTATCTAGGAATAACCGGAGAATATTGCCGAGGATGACCCCACGACCGCGTCGCGTTGGATAATCAGCCGAGGATCGCCGCTCCATCGTGTACACATGCGATGGAGGTGGATCCCTCGGAAAAGGACACTTTCTACTTAATGGATGACCGGCCGGCCGGGCCCGCGTTTTGAACGCTTCGGGGCCCGATAACCGGCCCGCGGAGTTTAAGACGCAATCGCCGGGGCCCTCGTCGTCTGGAAGGTGCGGTGGGAATCTCGCGAATCGCGCCGAGGATGAACTTTCAACCCCTGATGCCGCGCGGTATATTGCGCCGGAGACAGACGACGCATATGCTTTCCTAGCGGCGGTACCTTTCATCCGCGAGAGAAACAGAGCTGGCATCTCCAAGGCATCGAAGGCGAAGTTGTGAATCTGGGGACCGTGGCTTAACTGGCTCCGGGCACACGAGAGAAATGTAGACGCGAGAGGGAAAAGTAGTGGGAAAGGTTAGCGAAAAGAATCCGTTTGTTGTGTAATCGAGGATTAATGGAAATAGCTGTGTGACGTTCATTTGGAACATCGAGTTGTCGGATTGATTAACAATCGCCACGATATCACATAAATTATTTAACGCGCATAATTTCATAATTTGTCCAGAGTTTAAATTATTACGTATACACCAAGACTGGTAATTGGTACAATTAATTATTAAATTATTAAAATATAATAAATAATAATTAAATTTACAAATAAAATATAAAATCAAGTTGACATACTTAATAATTTATGTAGAGATTAAACTGACACCTGCTGCGTTAATTTATACTAAAAAAAAGGATCAATGAAATCATTGTTGACACTCTGATACACAAACCGTGCGTCGCACGTGCGAGTTTAGAAATTTCGGTTTAGCAGGATTTTTATTTCGTCTCATATCTTATTAGATCATGTCGTACGTGCACTGTAGCAATTCAGTCAGCGAGGCTGCGCATTTTCCCACAAGGATGCTGCTTCGCGACGCAGATTGCGACGTACACGTGAAATTTATGAGCCACGTTGTCTATATCAGTCGCGAAAGGCACGCAGCATAAAGGGAACGAGGGAAAAATTGTCGGTAGCGCGCCTCCCGCGTTCTCTAATATGGAGAACTTCGCCGAGGAGTAATTTACAGTGACGCGTTTCTCTATTTTCTTCACCGGGCGGACTTTCAATTTACACCTGTGAGTTTGGCGCGCGAATGAAGCTTCTTTCATCTTGAAAATAATAAATTTAAGAGAAATCGGTCGGAGATAGCTTTGAAAACATTATTCATATCTAAAGCGATCGATTGGAGATTAACAACAATAGACGAAGCCACCGGAAGCTATCATAATTGAACTAATTTAATGATTACAAAATTATCGTCACTTTTCCCTGGTGTGCAGATAAAAAGATAATATATTGAACGGTGATGTTTGATAACTAAAAGCCCTAAATTTGTCCATTTCTATCAATGTAGATTAACTTTTCTAAAATAATTTTCTAGTAATTATTTCGTTGCTTTTCCGTAAGTGAAATGAATTTAAGAGTCACTTTCTAAAAGTCAATCAATGTGTTATCACTGAGAACAGAGAATATTCACTGATTCACAGCTGTAAGTAGAGGAAAGTTCTCTATAACGAGGTAGGATTCTAATATGAGAGGGTAGGTTTTCAAATTCAATCACAAATCTTTTTTCGCAACGAGTACACGGTCCAACGATCAATTTTCCACTAAACAGATTTCACTCCAAGGGCAATAAATTCACGGTGGAACCAGCAGGCGATGCCTATTAATTTAACAGAAACTCCTCTATCTCATATTAGGAGGCTATCTCATAATAGGGGACTTTCCTCTACATATATGACCGAATTATTCAGTGCTAATACTTGCAACTGTTTTCAGTGATACTACACTAATTGACTTTTAGAGAGCACGAATGTTACGTTAATTACGTAGATTCGGCGCCGATTCAAGTTTCCTCAGGGCCCGTTGGAGCTTCCTATCGCAGCTATGAGAATTTCTTTCTACGGGACGTACTTACCAGCGAGCGTGTGATCCCGCGACGACTCATCGTGGCTGTCATTTACGGCGGCGATAAAGGAGGATGCGACGATACGGCGAATACGACGACGAGGGCGAGGACACTTCGCACTGCGTCACCCGGCGCGCGGCTCGGGAGCGCCTCGGTATCGCGGTGCACCCTTGTGTCACACCGGGACTGTAACGGGTCCTATCAGCGGGTCCGTGCTCCTGCGAGCCCCCGTTCTTATATACCCCCGTGTACGCGACGACGGACCAGGCGCTCTTCCCCCTCTGGATCCTCTACCTCGAGGAGACGATCCGCTCGAGCAGCTACCGTGTGCTCGCGACTCGCCAACGATCGTGTATTTCGTAGAGGAAAAGGTCCTCTGTTAAGGCTGGTCTACAATACATGGAGTAAGCTGGAGTAAGGGGTAGGAGTAAGGAAATAAATCCATTTTATTTCTTACTCCTACTTCAGCTCTTAGGCTTACTCTCGGTGAATCAAAATGCCATCAATCAGTGTTACAATTATTTTAAAAATCATGCCCGTATTTCAGCTTCCTTACACCAAAAGCTAGAAGTTAGGGCTCTCCCTTACTCCTTACTCCACGTATTGCAGACCACGCATTATGACATAGGATTCTAAATGTGAGATAGGTTTTCGACGCCCAAATTCAATCACAAATCTTTTGTCGCAACGATTGCACGATCTAACAATGAATTTTTCACTAAACAGATTTCACTCCAAGGGCACCAAATTCACGGTGGAACCAACAGATGATGTCTATTAATTTAACAGAAACTCTGCTATCTCATATCAGGAGTTTATCTCGTAATAGGGGACGCTCCTCTATATATGCGAATTTATATTAAAGAGCTCGGGAATTTACTCCGAAAATTATTATTGAAATAGCATTTTGTTAAAACAAGAAGATGACGTATCGCTTTATCACTGTCAATGGCCGGTATTCATAGTCAGATCTTACATTTAAGACCGCCTTGAATTGATCTAAAGATGCTGTATGGAACATTTCATTGGCTACGGAGTATCTAAAGATGATCTTAAGACAGTCTTGAATATAAGATCTGACTATGAATACCGGCCTGCGAATCGGTAGGATTATTTTCAATTAGATTTTATTAGCTGCTGTTGTCAATGCATCATTTGCCTTTCTGTGCACCGACGTCTTCGATGGAGTTGTTATTTTATTAAGGAGAGAGACAGAGACTCCTTTTTGCGGATTAAATTACTCGCGAAGATCAGTTCAGCTTCGCTGTTTACCGAACGCGTCTCACGTTTCCGAGACTTTATTCTCGTCGTGGAGTAAAGTGACGTTACGAGGACGGATGCGTGAAGCGAGACCGGTGCAGATACGCGGGCATACGCGGGAAGCGAGGGACGGCGACACACGTGGATTTATTGTCGCCGATTTAAAGGCCAGCGTTGTCACGACCCCGCGATCTGGCTCGTTTAAGGGCACGCGGACGAACAATGCGATCTCTTGGGCCTTCCACAGGATGCGCTCTCGCTTCTAATGGGACGCTTCTCCGTTGACATTTTATTTCTGTCGCGGTTGCCGAACCCACCGCATTCCGCGATCTGGTAACGGTAGCGATCGCCTAGTTGATCCCGTGGATCGTATTCCACAGATCGGGGAAGAAAGGCTTCCTGTTCGAGAGCGCACGAATGTTCAAAGTAAAACCGAACGCTCTCAGGAGAAATGATCAATCGAATGCTCTTTTTCCCGGTCACGGGGAAATCCCGAGGAAGCTTTTGGCTCTAACGTCGCGAAAATGACCCAGTCAGAAAAATGTTAGCAGATTGGCAGCAGATCCTCAGAAACCGAAACCATCTGTGTTCGCACTTGGGTTTTTGTTTTGGGAATAGAGTCTGTAAAACACGCTGTGAACATATTGTCGGCAGAAGCCGAACGGGTCCAGTTATGCGAGCAGATTTTGTTGTATTTCTGCCGACACCCAGACAACGTGTCGAATATATCAGTTCCTGCGTGCAATCTGCGGTTTTTCTGCCTTCAAAATTTGTAGTGGGGGAGATGAATTTATAGCGACTCGAGTGCCTCCTTAACGAATCGATCGAGTCATCGTCGAGTCATTGTTATAGATGATTATACCCCGGGGGGAAGAAATGCGTGAGGAGTTAAACGTCAAGGGTGCATGATGAAACCTTCTTCTTCCTCGGTCCGGCTTAATTGACGAGCGCGAATTTTTGACTGGAATGTCGCAACCAGGAAGATCGTAATTTTAGATTGTTCAATGTAACCTACCGTAACGCGAGATGCCATCACTCTGCGATGTTGCGTAACTTTGGCAAAAGGTTCGATACACCTCCTCTCGCGCGGAGATGTACAAAAATATTCTTGCGCAACGCGAGCAACGACGTACGCGCAAAATTATAGTCCGACGCACGCAATCGCGACGAGATAAATAAAGTAACATTTAATTTGCCTCGAGGTGAATTACGGAGCGTATCGCGTTATTCCGATTTACCCCACGACCTTTGGCAAAATCTGATAGAAAAGTATCCCCAGCGGAAAAATTCGAGGCGGGAAGACACAAAAAACGGTCCACGGGATTAATGCTAATTTGCATTCGTCGTGCGGTCTTTTATTGACTTGACGAAACGTCGTCATAAGACGACGGACGAATGTCTTTAAGCGGCGATCTTTCCTGGGATGAATTATCTTATATTGCTTTCGTAAAATATATACACGGCGTAAATAATCGGTAATAAATCGTAAATCGTAAGGTAAGCTCTAATTTGCGCCTCGTCCCAATCCGTCTCTTATTTTTCGCTCATTAAAGTCACCGTTTAAAGGTTTGTCTAAACGTCAATCCCCGGTGCCAGTTGATTTATTAACTCCTCCCATCCTTATCGTAAGGCTATAATGTGCGAAAAATTGCCCGAGGTCCCTCCGCCAGCTTATGTTTATGCAAGAGTTCGAAAGCACCTTCGACACTGACCGTTTCGTACTCGATCGTCGATTTACTATGATTTCATAACTTCATCTCTTTCTTCCCACGACGCGTGCTCAAATGCCAGTGAGGATTAGAGTCAGAATGCACCCGACGCAATTTATAAATCAAGGTAACATCAATTATTATTGAGTAATTCAATAAATTTCCCTAGTAGCACAATATATTGGCGCAATATTCGGAAATAACGTAACTAGTATTTCCAATATTGGTCCAATATTATAAGATGAACGCCTTCTGTTGTTTAGCCAATATGTCTATTTAGCAATATTCGTCTAATCTTGTCGCAATATTAGACTAATATTCTTATCACATTAGTAAATATTGGCCAATGCACCTTTAATATAAATTTAATATTATATAATTATTATCGTGCAATATTTATTCCCTGGCAAATATTGGCTTTACGTTGGACAATATCGGCCAATGCATTTCTATAATTGTATAACCAACATTGGACCAATATTTAGCCAATGTTTAGCCAATGCACTGTGATACTAGAATAGAATAGAAACTAGAGTAGAATAGAAACCTATCGAAATCTCGTAGCATTGTTTCTTTTATGCCAAAACCATAAATGTGCCACGAATTTTTATAAAATAATAAAATAGTCAAAGAATTAAATTGAAATTTGAAGTAAAATCAGGTTTTACTTTAGACTTAAATTTATTAAAACTATTTTATTATTTTTGTGAACACTTGCACATTCACGGTTTTGAAAGGGACAATGTATTGTTGCGACGTGCCTGTTTTATCTTTTTTTTTTTAAAATAATGTTGCCATGCAAGATGTTATTCGAAAAAAAACACTTGCCAAACTTTATCACTTGGTCTAAGCTTGAAATCATGCGAATGATAATTCGAAGTAGCGAACAAGTAAAATAACTTCTTTATTTAGAAATTGTGGGTCAGGCTACTCTGCGAGCCCTTCGTGTGGTCTGATAACTGCCGCGTTCGCTCGACGTTATTTTTAACTGTCGTTACGGTGCCTCGAGTGCATCGTCGAGGATGATCGAGGGGATCGTGAATGAAACGAGCAACGGCGTGCACTGGGGCACGCGCGCGACGTGAGTATCGCGAGAGACCGCGATTATAGTTGACATACTTTCGTGTATCGATCCTAAATAGGCAGCCGACCCCCTGCACCGATAATGTCACCGATAAACTGCGACGGGAGCTTATTTAACGGTAATTAATACGACAGACTCACGATTTTCACGGTTGTTCTCTCACGAGAAAAATGACTAAAAATTCTAAATGAAGAAAAAGTACGCTGTTACCACACCTCCCTATAATTGCCCAACTATAGTTGCCTAAAGCCCGGTTTCACCAAACGTCGCTTAACTTTAATCTTAGCTTAATTCATGTCTTTTTCTAAAGTAACAATTGGAAAGAGACAAAGAACGAATTAAGCTAGGCTTAAAGTTAAACAGCGTTGGTAAAACCTGACCTAAAGTACGACGATATTACAGGTAATTTAATTAATTAATTAACACTTTGACTGTCAAGCTAATTGTGAGCATGCAAAGAGATGCGCGATTATGTGTAAATTACGCAGAGCACATTGTCGATTGCTAAAATACATGGAACTATCTGGCTACAATAAACGCACTTTATATTACACAAATGATATTTTCCATTATTTTCAATCATTATTTTTATATTACTTTTGATTGAGTAAGTGAAACCGTTTGTGCGTGACGAGATTCTTGCGAGAGCTCATCCAAAAATGGGTGGCGAGGCAGTCAAAGTGTTAAAGAGCGTAAAATTAATAACAACAAAGGCCCGATATAGAATTTAAAAAGTACAAATGATCAGGAAAATATAGCCTCCGGTTTTCCTAGACGAGTCCGCATTGCGAGGAAACTCGGCGATGGAAAATCTGAGATGGCCATTGCACTCCGGCGAATCAATCATTGGCGAGGGGCCAAGTATCGAGCCGGTTAATGTCCGCGGTGAAACGCATCCCCGTTGCAAATCTGGGACGAGCCTGGATCATGTAAGGATGCATCGCTGCCCAGTGTTTGCGATATCGATTAACATAATCCCATCGGGTGACTTAACGATTTCGTCACTTGATATTCGCCTGCTTGGATCGCGTCGGCGAAAGGATCACGCGATGGATACGCGATAATAAATGCGTCGGCTATGACGCGAGAAAAGTAGCGGGAAATGATAAATCTGCACCATTTAGTCGGTAATTTCATCTTAATCGGTAATATTCACGTCAGGCTATTCGACTTGCAAAATTATGTTTCATCAGTTTAACCCTAATTATGTACGTACGCACGATGAAAATTTGTTGCGTGGCGAAAAGACAATCGATTACTAATAATTACACAATATTACTAATAATCGCAGCGTGTACTTTTCGCCGGTATTTCACAGAATTCGTACTCGGGTATGTAAAGCTCATACGCGAAAAAATCTGACTCGTGATTTTTTCATAAGTCAAATATGCAACTCCTTGAAATATAAAGATGATTCGTCCGGTAGAAAGCGATTCACCAGCGCATGATATTTACAGGCGAGAGTGGCCGTTAATTATTACTGAATCGCCGTAACTTTGATAGATGGTGTCGAGAGGTATTTTAAATTGATCGGTTATTTTGCATATAGTCAGTAAATAATTTGTCTTATGCAACGCACTACAACCGGCGTGCTATGAGCATTAGTAATTAATAATAGCGTGGTAGTTGCATTTTGTGGTTCGTCTCTCATCGAGTTTACATCTCATCTTGAGTCCGTAATTTACTTTGGATTCTCGAGGGGAGATGGACGGGGATTTCGCTAGGAGGCGCCGTTGACCTACAAGAACAGATCCGAGCTTATCAATTTCTGCACGCTTCACGATACCATGTCTGGAGAGCAAGAAGAATGCTAATTAATTAATTAATTTTCATTCAAATTGTTCTCTATGCGAAACTCGTTTTATTCTCTCATCCGTGAATTTTGGATCTCAATTTTAATCATCAGCGCTTAACATTATTCTGGATCCATCTTCGTAGGCCTCGTATCACACAGACAACATATCCTTCACAAACCGTTTCTTTTTTTTTTAACAAGACATTTAATATTCGTTTAATATCTGTAAGCTCAGCAGAGTCAACATTTTGCGTGGGAACAGACGTTAAGAGGTTCTCGTGTGTAGGTATGCGCGTTACAGATTCCTCTCGTTTGCACTGCGCTGCGCAAACTGCGCTCGATCGGCTCTTCGCGGCACGCGAAATATTGAATATCTCCGGATCCGTCGAAGTCCTTTACGGATCCTCGCGAGAATTAACGCAAGTTTTGCGAAAGGGCACATTGTCAGAGCAGATAAAAGAATAAGAAAAGTAAAGATATACTCCGTTGCATACGTTCGTCGCTATATTCTAACGAGACTTAAAATCGAATTATCAATACCGTTCGATATAAATTATTGATATCGTTTAGAAGGGGGTGGGGCGTATGTTTTTTTACGAGTTAAAATTAAAAGGATTTAGCTTCGCGCTTTGCACGCAACGATGCAGTGACTCTCCACTCGTAATACACTCCCTCTCGTAATGTATCCCTTGTATATATTGTATATATGCAACTAGGACTTTAAAACAATTATGATACAAAAGACATTTTATGTGATCGCCGCCACGAAGAGTTAACACCTCCCGATACCTTCGACTAGTTCGCACAATAAATTGTTTTCGTCCATTAAAAATCGCCACCGCGGCAGCGGGGAGGCGCCGGGATTTCCTCCTCGAGCGGCTCGTTAATTAGGAAAATAGTATCTTCGACACCGTCCGAATGATCCGGTTTCTTTTCCCCCCGGCACCTCGCGTCCTTCCGCCTCACCGTCGATTAAAACAAGCCGAGCTAGTAAAGTGTCTCCGATTGAATTATGTATTTTAACGACAGATGCTGCGACTAATTTGAAACCGATTGTTCTATCATGTTTCTAGAATTGAAATTATGTAATTTGAAGTTTGTAATCACGAGTTTTTAGTGATTCATTTTGTCTCAGCTCGCCCTAATCGAACGCGGAACTCATCAACGCAGGTACAATAAAAATCATGGGCGTCGTGAGAAAAGAACAAAAGGGCACGCTCATTAATATTTCCCAAGGACTAAAAAGAGCGGAGATGCTTAATTGATTGTAATTTTTTAATTAATTCATTTATCTAAAATTTTTTAATTAAAAATTTTAAGACAGCATGCCATAAATATTGCAAAACAACGAAAGAAATGCTAAAATTACTTTCAGTTCAATAATAAAACGCACTTCTGTATATATAAAAGACTCGAGATTTTTGTTTTAGACTTTCAAAAAGTAGGCAACAATTTTATGCGTGCCCCTATAAAAAATTCTGGCGGCGCTCACGATGATAATTAACGAAATGCACTTAGGTACTCGGTCGAACATGACGAGGCCTCAAGATCGAACCCTCGGCATGTTCAAAAAGGCGCGATTCTGTTCACCATGATTGACCGCAAGAGAAAAATAACTTCTCTCATTCTCCCCTTTCAATTTTCCTAAAATTCCTAAAAAATTTGCAATCAAAGTCGCGAATACTTTGCATAATCTGTTACAATACAAAATCTCACGTGTATATCGATCACTATAAAAAAAAAAGATTCGGGATGAATTTCACATTGTGGCGGACAAAATTGAGAGCGGACTTACCGATTCGAGGACAACCAACAACTGATTCAACGATATTCTAAAAGAGATACGCGCGAAGATTCTCAAGACTCGATCTCGACTTTGTAGGAGCAATAGCGTTTAACGCGTTAAGCGCTATTTATATCCGCGCGAAAATAATCTTTTTTCTTTAGAGTTCCGCAGGTAAAATTAGGAACACTATCAGCAAGCTGCCTTATTAGATACTAGTTGCGGGACCAGCATCAAAGACTTCAAAAGGAAAATAATCGAGAAGAAACATTTCTCGTTCGTGTCATTCCCGATGACACGAAAAACGAAATAAATATAAATGTAGTAAAATTCATGCTAAAATCTACTGTGATTATTGTATCCGTCATAATCATAAGATTTATAATCTTCATTAACGTCCATTGCGATCACACGTTAAAACACAATGATAAATTATCAATTAACGATCTTAAATATTTCTACGATCAAATACATTTTTGAAATGTCGATCGTTCAAACATTAGTTTTGAAACGCAGCCAATGTAGATAGTAACCAGTACCTTCTACTAATCAATATTATTAGCTACATTACTTTTAAGCATTTGAGACCATTTCCTGTTTGGTCACCCACTTATGCCTTGTTACGTCTGTTTTTATGAGAGAGGGTTGTCCGACCCTGTTCTATTATTATAATTTACCTTCGAGAATACGAAGATCTCACTGTATATCAAAATTCCACGATATAAATTTTCAGAGGTGAAATAAAGGTAGCGAGAGGAAAAGAATGATAGAACTTTTTTAAACAATGAAATTGTGTTTGAAATATAGAAGAGGAAGAGGAATTTTACCTACAGAACTCTTCGATGCATTTTAATAAAATAAAATGCTTATCTATCGTATCGTAGAATGTGCCGGAAACCGCATACTCTTTCTTGATCACAAATGAAATGTTGTTAGTAAAATGATTAAAATCAACTTAAAATTGATCAAGAAATTCGTAGACGCAACAGAGTACGCGGTATATCTTGCCACACTCTTTCTGTATGCAGCGCTGTTCGACGCGTCGAATACCCTTCGCAGTGCATTAAAAAAAGATTGATCAAAGCTGCCGAGTTAGCTTCCTCAGAAACGGCGATATATCTGCTCGCACCGAGATCTAACGGACGAATGACGTCCCGCGGAACTTTACATGCCTCGTCGCGCACACTCTTCCCCTTATAGTCATATCATTCATCGTTATCTCTCCCTTTCTCTCTCGCACATTCGCGCTTTCTCTCACGCATTCTTTCTGTTTCTTTCTCGCTCTACGCGCACGACGCATTCTTGAAATCACGATAATCCTGACGATAATTAACCACGATAGTAAAAGCATATAAGCTATACAGCTACCATTCTGTATCTACAATATAGTTTTGTATGTATAATATATATATAGATTTCTTTTTCTTTCTCTTTTTTTCTCCCGTTTTTTTTCCTAGCTCTGGTCTCTCGCGTCATAAAATGAACATTTTATGAATAAACTTCATAAAATATCACTGTCAAAAGCGGTTCAATGTTCGCGCACTGACGATTCGTTCCTCGTCTCATCTTCCACGTGGACTTCTTCCCTGTGCTCGAAAACCGGAGGTAGCCTGGTGAGAGTTAAATCTTTCACGGCAAGAGTTAGCTTCAATCTCCATGTTCCAGAACATCTCAAGAGAGATTCCAATCTCCTCAACAAGAATCGATAAGCTCTTGCCCCATTTTCTTTAAATTCTGATAAATCCTCTTTTCGTTCCCATCGATATATTCCTTCTTGTTCCCTTTTAATTTTTCGTGATTAAAAAGACACGAAGCTGCTTTGACATCTTGTTCGACCTACTGTCCACTTCATTCTTCAGATTCCCAACAATCTGACAGCGCTTTCTTTTATTCGCAATTACATTCTTTTCGTTTCAAATACTTCCGCTCCACGTTTCTTCAAAGACGAAACTCTCTTTTCTTTCTCCCCCTCTCTCTCTCCGAGAAGTCATTTTCTGGACCCGTTCGATTCTTCAGGCCCCGAGCATGTTTAGAATGCCGGCGCTTTTCTCGGCATCCTCCTCGAGCCGCTTCTTCATCGATGCGTTCTCGATGCTTCGAACTGCCCAGCCGTGACTTCTTCGGTAGCCTCGAAGCTGAAGTCACGCTCCCGATAATGAAGGAGGGTTCGTCTCACGTGCGCGTCCCCGCCGCCTCCGTCGCGCGGTCATTACTGCAGCACGCAGCACTTGCACTTAGGCTTCTTCTTCAGGGTGACGTGCTCGACCTGTGATGCGTCGCCCGGACCTTGCGCCGTCATCCTCGCGACTTCCACCGTCGCGGTCCGAGACGAGCCGACCTGAAAACCAGACACATTTCATCACTACAAATAGGTGTTAAAATTATCTCGTCTTTGCCGTGATTCCTCTTGATAATTTAGTAGACCTTCAAACTTTAAATACAGGCACAATCAAATTAACGTTACACTGCAAAGTACAGTGTCAAAATTTTACTTAATTTGAATAATTTTGAAGCATTCCAGGTCGCCCCTACTCAATGTCGTCAATTTAACCAAAACAATAAAGTTATTTTAATTACCATGTGTGTCGAAATTGATCATTTTAGCACAAAACCTGTAGCCAAAAAGCAAATTGCATGTTATTTAATTCCATTGTTCCAGTTAAATTAACAGCACGTCGAATGGAAGCAGTGGCGACCCGTGGAACGGTCCAAAATAGCTCAACGAATTCAACAGCGCAGAAGCAAAAATTTACGCGTCCTTTTCGTTTTACCTTTTCATTGACAGGCTGGTTGCCGGATTTGGAAGGAGTGCCACCATGTGCGCTGCCATTCTCCTGGCCCGGCCTCGGCGACGAATGACAATTCCCGGATTTGAGGAGTGGACTGGTACTCGAGTCGCCGGATTTGCCATCGCATCCCGGCAACGGCGGCGCGTTTTGACCCGGGGTTGGCGTGATCGGCTTGCCGCCCTTTATCAGCTCGACGATCTCATCGGCTTCCCGAGAGAGATCGCCGTCCGGCCTGAACGGGTTGTCCCAGCCGCTGTCCGTACTGAAATTAGAGGAGGCGATTAGTTGTGCGCGAACAAATCTTCTCGTTATGATTCGCGATTGTTGTATCCAACGCCGGATACAACACTTTGCTTGTTCGGATTACAATTTTTCTGGGAGATCATTGGGTCCGTCGCGATCTTTCGGTTGCCGATATAAAATCTCTCAAACACTGAACTTTTTAAATAGAATTTACTTCAAATGAAAAAGAAAGAGATTGGTTTCGTTCGTAAAGTTTGCGAAAGGACCTTCATCATTCTCGATCTGTAACGAGATATAAACTTTTGTTAAAATAAGATCTACTCTAAATCAATTGGAAAATAAAGAGATTATCTAGTTTCGTTCGTGAAGTTTACTAGTTTGCGAAAACATCTTCATCTTCGTTGACCTGTAACTGTAATAGATACACACGCATATCGAATATTATTTTTGTGCACTTGATTTTATTTCATCGCTTTACTCTGCATATTAGATTTTATTGAAGAGCCTACTCGTGTAAATATGAGACGAAGAAATAATTAAGAATTTCATATCAATTCATAAAAATCTCCTCAAATAAGAAATCTAGCATCATTTCTTACATCACTGTCGCTTATGAATCGTCCTGTATTCGATAATATCGTGCTGTAATAGCACGTGCTTCTGAACGGTATCTTAATGATGAATCTCGCTGCATAAAAATTGCGTTTTATATGGAAAATGCTTTCTAGCACGAGATAATTTCTTGATGCATTGTAAAAGATCACAATCGGTGATATGCACTAGGCAAAACTGTTTCAATGCGTAAAAACCTGACCGTTATTTTTTTTTAATGTAAAGTCGAACAGACATAATGTTACAATAGCGAATTTTGTCGACGCATTAATAATTGACATTATTAAGCAAACTGTTTAACTACGGCAGCTTGTTCAGCCTCAACTTAAGCCAACGGCACACGATATTATTTTTCCTACTGGATTGCTTACGAGAACCAATAAGGATGCAGAGTTTCAGATCAGGTAACTTAAGGCTAAATCCTGATTGCAATCAGGAGCCATGGTCCTCGTAAGGAATCCAGTGGGAAAAATAGTATCGTATGCCGTTGGCTTTAATATCTGTTTTATTCATTCAAGCGTCGGTTTTGTGCACTCAAGCATCTCCTTTCTTAATATAGTGCCGGCTTAATGAAAACTCTTGAAGCAACAGAGCGTAAGACCAAGATTATCGATATTGGCCTACTTATATTATTATAATCAGAAAAATAAACCGCAAAAATATAGATCCAGTTAAAGCATCCAAATATAATTAGTTAAAAACTTATAATGTGCAAGACGAGAAGTTACAATAATTTGATAGACCCAGTTCGCACTTCTCGAGATAGAAATTGTTTCTGTTTATTTCACGTAGAAATTTATTTTGCAACTTTTCCATATCTACGTTATTTATTATCAGACTGTGCGTAGCAATCGTGTATCTCGACAAATCTCTGAGACTTTTTCGACCCTTCGACTCGCCACAGGTCCAGAAACATTTGCGCTTAATCGCACACGCTATCGATGACTGCCGAGGCGCCTAAGGCAGGAGAGCAGATACGCAGGAAGAAAGGCATGGAAGACGCTTCCTCTCCTCGTTTTCTCGACTCTCTAATTAAATTCCGATTCACGGAACGCTAATCGCGGGCACACGCACGCCTCGCGTCGCTCGCAGCGGTTCTCAAGATACGCTGCCGATAACAAAAGCCGCGGCCCGAGCGGGTGCGCGAGTTTTACGAGCCAGGTGGAGTAATTTCGCGATCACCTTGAAGAACGCGCGAGTCTGAATGAAAGTTTCGTATCGCGATAATGAATAGGGACGTCTATCTTGCCGAGCATTAAAGCGGCACCGATACCAGGCATTTTTTCCCCACACAATCGTTTTACGCCCGATATCGAAACGGTCGAGCGAAGATATCGCGCTAGTCAAGAGGACGTCTATGCACGCGTTCGATGCACACGTATCGATCATTCGTCGATCGCGTCAACATGTCGCCCGTTCACCGTTAGTTAAAAATTCTTAATACCCTGCGCGGCAAATTGTTAACACCTTGAATTTAAGCGCGTCCCCCTGTTCCGGCAACACGCGATCGTTTGCAGGCGCGGCGAGTAAATTACGCTCAATTGCGATCGCACCGCGTCCGCTCCGCGATGGCCGTGACATTAACTTCGCCGCTGCGCTTAATTGCGCCGTGGTGCACTGTTACCCGTCCGCGGTTTAGCGCACGTGCTTTGTACGTGTGCACGGGCTTCCGGTCGATCTGCACGTTCCTTCCTGGTCCGCGACAACTAGAAAAATGTCCGATTGAATATAATTGAATAATCCAATTACGTAATAGCAAACGAATATATCCGATTACATTGTATATTCGATGAAATATGTGATCGGGTTTTCACCGGTAACTGCATTTCAGCGGACAAATTTCATCGGGTGTATCCATAATTTAATCGGAAAGCGTAATAAAAAAAATTAACCATCGGAAATACTATTTAATTGGTTTACCCGGGTGAAAATTGTTCTCAGTGCATACGTTGGAACTGTAGAATTTTCTCCATCGAGATAGACCTTTTCTCTCTACGCGTCTCTTCTCGACATTTCACGGCAACACTGAGAAAAATTTTCGTCGGATAAGCGAATTAAATAGTGTTTCCAATGGTTCATTTGTTCGATTAAATTACGGACACACCCGATGAAATTTATCCGATAAAATGCAGTTACCGATGAAATTTGATCGAAAAACCGAGCATATTTTTCAACGGATATACAATTTAATTGGATATATCAGTTTGTTATTCCGTAATTAGATTATCCGATTATATTCAATCGGACATTTTTCTCAGTGAATGCTTGAAACTAAATTTAAATCGCGATTCGTGCATATTAATTATACATGAAGTATATTAATTTGAGTTCTAATGGTCAATGCGACGGAAATTTGGGGCAAATTTTCACGTGCGAAACTAGATACCCTTGAGAAATTTGACGGCTTATTTCCTGAATTAATGCGCACGTGTATAATCTAATGTACACGTTTGTCGCAATCGGATGGCTGGGTGGTGCAGTCGGTCCCTTTAGAAATAACGTCTAGACGGATAGGAAATGAGGACCGGCTCGGATTTCCGACGGCGCGATCGATCGCAATCGACCTCCGTCTTTCTTTCGCTAGTTCTTGTGAGATTATTCGATCAGTCCAAGGTAACTTCGCTAAAGGCAAAGATTCGAGACGCGATTGAGTTTCTTTCATCTCTCCCGGTTCTTTCAATTCTTCGCTCGTTTTTGACCGACAGCTTTCCAGTTTGACTCAACAATTTTCTAAATAGCAACTGTAATACCGTAATTATTCCATATTTCCTGATTATTACATATATTACACATATTATGACTTGTACAGAGATCAAGGAAAGATATTTAATCGATAAAATTCATACGGCTCTGACGTGAAATCACAATTCGAAGGAATAAAGGATATAAGAGCCAAGGCAGGACGTTAGTGTCTAAATGATTTTAATTTTTTAATTTATTGCGAAAAATTTACCTCGGCCAGGGTTTGAACCTGGACCTCCCTCAAAGATATTTTATGTCCATAAATAAGAAAGTGAGGCTTTAACGAAGCACGCCAAATCAATTAGCATTTAATTAAGCATTTAAAATATATTTTATACAGTGATCACAAACTTCTCCATATTGAAATAATAAATTCGAAACTAATAATCATAAAGTCGAAAAAAACATTTAATCTGAATACTGTCGAGGACTCCTTTATTAATTTCGAATTTCTTTAGTACTTGCTCCAAGCCTTGAAACTTTTAATTGCAGATTACGAATCATTAACATAAACATTTATTCTCTTAATGAATAATTCTCGAATAATATTCGTATTTGTCACAATATATGGGCGATAATAACTTTGCATATACTTTGGATAATTTTTCGCGAGACCTTTGTGAGAACCGTGACCGTCGTGATCCGCCGGCGAATCTTCAGTTAATGTGTAACCCCCGTCTAGGTTTATACAATCGGTCAGGGGTTGAAGACCTCCGAGAAGGAGACGTCGCTCTTTGCTCTTTGAGGCCGACGCGGTTCATAGCTCGAGCATGGTTGCGCAACGATCGAATCTAGCCAACTATTCTCGCGATGAAAAGAAAGCAGTATGTGAAAAGAAGACAGGAAGGAGACGGGAAAAACGAGGAGGGAGAGAGAGAGAGAGAAAGAGAGAGAGAGGAGAAGAAGAAAGGGAAGAAAGCATGAACGGGAACGAGGAAGAAAATGCTAGACGAGAGGCAATGAACGAGACGAGATCAGAGATGAGAAATATCGAGCTGTCATGTCGAAGATCGCTAATCTTCGAGTAACCTCCGGCGAAAAATGAAATTTACGTATAACATTAGAAAAATTTAATTATTCCTACGTGGCCTCACGAATTTTGCCCGGAAACCCGCAAACAATTGCCATTTTTTCTCGAAAATAATTTCTCGCTTTACAACGCTACGTGGGCCAGTTTCACAAACGTCGGTTAACTGCTAACCGAAGGTTAATTGATCCTCTGTCTCTTCTTCTTCATAGAGAACAAGATAGAAAAAGATAGGGAGTTGACTGAACTCTGGCTAACAGTTAACCGACGTTCGTGAAATGGGCCCTGTGCAATATTCCCGATTATGGCGAGACGTTCGCGAATCTGTCACGAAGCTGAAGCTCTCGGGTTGCGATGTCTTCGTATGCGGCGATGACCGAAGATAAGACGCAAACAATGAAGGAACCGTGAGCGGAGAGAGTGGGTTCAGAAGGAGGGCACATTATCGAGAATGTTCGGGGTGTTTATGTAAAGGAGCTGTCGAGTGCGATTACCTCTCGTTGCCGTCGGTGTCCCTGGGCACCTTAATCACATAGTACATGTGGCCGCCGTGGGTGGTCGTCATTTTTCGATCGCGCCCAGCAACATTTGACAGCACAGCAATCTCTGAGAGAGATCTCTCTGATTCTCCCCTTCGCTCCCTCACGCTCCACCAAGCGCGAAGTCGACTCTCGTACACTCCATCGTGCTCTCACTCTTATAAAAACTCGACAGGCTAACCAGTAGACTGACCGGAACGTCCCCGCCTCGCCGAGGAGGAACTTGGCCGATTTCTTCGCGCGGGCGAACTTGAAGAGCAACGTAAGACTTTATTTTTAAGCGCGCTCACGACATAGCGGGAGATCTGTTCTTCCTCTAACTCTTTCTAATCCCCTCTCTCTCTCTCTCTCTCTCTCTCTCTCTCTTTCTCTCTCTGAAAGATTTATCTGTTTCCTTTCTCTCTAGAACGTGCGAAGAGAGGGAGATAGAGAGAGAAAGAGCCGCGCGTTATTTCGGGGCTGGTCGCAGTTTGCCAAGAGGAAAGCCTTCCATCGAGTGTTTTCTGTTTTGGCCGATACGAAATAGTCTATCGAGTATTTATCCGGCTCTCTTCTCTGACGTACGAAGGGAGATTGATGGGACGTACGGACATTATCCGGGACGACTTCGAAATTGGCACGAAGCACGGCGTGCTGGTTTTCATCGGAGCGCGAAATTAAATAAATGTATTTGTTATTCGACTTTAAAAGAGATTACGCCCTTTCGCCGATTGTTCCGCGATCTACTGGATGTCTCAGGGGTGCGCATTTCGTTCCCTAAAATCTGGTTTGAGTCTTACAATTAGACGTTGCGACTTGTTTTATTTCCACGCAGCTAATTACGTTATTTCTCCTATTCGAGTTGTTCCCGAGGTTTTCATTTTCCGCGTGACAGAAGCTCGATCGTCATAAATGAAGCTTGCGAACTCGTAACACGAACAAGCCGGGATTTCGCTTCCGTCACGTGAAAGCTCCGTCCGACTTGTATCGTGGAGCGACCTATTTTGGGGAAAGTCCGTGACCTATTTTCTCCTCTCTCCGCCATGGTCTTCGCGCCGAGTCATTGGTCAGTCGTCGGGGATATCGTGTACCCCGCGCGTGCACCCCGCTAGCAGAAGTCGTTCTTTGGGATCAGTACGCGGCGATTTGTTCACTTGTGACGGTATTTTCGAGGATGTGCGCAGAGGCAGCTCAAAAATAGCCCGGAAATTTACACGTTGAGTCAGCGCTCGAAGTAGAAATGCGCGGCTCTTCAAGCACGCATTCTACTCGCGCTTTTGGTATATTTAATGCGGCCGTTTGAGTCTCGAGCTGCGTCGTTCTAACACAAGACACGCGTCAGAGATCAAACGCACTGTAGAAGAAAAGAGTCGGACAACAATGTTCGTAACATTAAATAAAGGACAAAAATTAGGAACAATTAAGCTTTCGATCGACCATAATTGGCAACGTGTTTTTGACACAGGAAATTTTTTTGCGAAAAATATTACCTCAGCCCAGGGTTTGAACCTGGACTTCCCTACTCTCTAGACGGGCTTCTCACCAATTCGATCACTGGTAATACATATCCGAGGGGGAAACCGCTGAGGGCATTGTGGTGTAGATTTGCGGCATTACTGGGCATTTTTGGGGCATTAGTTTGGGCATTAGGCCTTGCTGGGGCATTGTAAAGATAAAATAAGATAATAAGATGAAGTAATGCCCACTGGGCATTGGTGGGCATTGGTGTACAACATTTTGGTCAGCGGTTTCCCCCTCGTATTTATCGCAATAATGACATAAGTATTGCTAATTGTGATAAATATTACCACGTGCTTAGTGGTCGAATTGGTGAGACGCCCGTCTAGACAGTAGGGAGTTCCAGGTTCAAACCCTGGCTGACGTAATATTTTTCGCAATAAATTTTCTGTTACAAACACGTTATCAGTTATGGACGGTTGAAAGCTTAATTATTGTTAGTCGTATACTGGCGTCAGATAATTCTTGATGTTAAAAATTAAGAATACCAAAAGGAGTTCTTTCCGGGACGAGTTACGTCTTCCGGAGATTATGATGATCGAGTAATTGAAGTACCAGAGAACGATGATCGATCGGCCACGTCAATGCTAAATGAAATGATTTTAGCTCGGCAAAAGAGAGTGAGAACTCGGGCAAGTTCCAGGATTGCGAGTCAGTTGTGCAACTAGTTGTCTAGTGGAACACGAAGCGGGTATCGATTTGGCACTGTTTACGTACGTCGTGCGGCTTCAATGATACCTCGGCGAAACGGCACGCGAATCGCAAATGTAGCAGAAATGAGTGGAAATTCCGAACTAATCTAACAAGAGCGGATCGTTATCTGCCGGCGTTGCCAATGGCTTGCGATTGCAGAGCCGCGGGGAAAAATAAAATTTCAACATGCATCTGAGAAACGAGACGCGAGCGTGTAGAACGCAAGCGTTTTTCTCGGGGTCTTTCGGCGCGCTACTTGTTAACTCGTTTAAGATTCATTCATTTCTCGGTGATGCGTAACACGCACAGAGACTTCTTCTTTGTGAATGGAACCCTGTCGACCAATTAACGTATGCGCGCGTCTCATATGCGGGGACACTCCACTTATCTTCATTACTCATTGAATTCGTCGTCAAATACTTTCCCCAAGTTCACACGAGCAGCCTACGATCACACATTCTGAACGGCTACGAGTATAACCGAGTGTCTGTCAATATAAAACGAAAAGTATTAAATTGACGCAAAAAATTACACACAACTGTGTCAATCTGTGAGGAAATATCATTTGGAAATTAAGTTTAAAATGTCACAGAAATGGCAAGATGTAACGTTTACAATTGCAAAGGAAATAATTAAAAATGTAACACAAACTAATTTAAAATAACATGAAAGAGTTGACAAGAGAAGATATAAGTGATGTGCATGTAAATTTGTATCGTTCTCCTATTAGAGAAACGTTGACTTTCGCTTTTGCAAGTTCCTGTAATCCTACAGAAATTCTGGTAAATCCTAAAGGAATTCTGGTAAATCCTAAAGGAATTATCTGATTCGTCCATATTCAACCAGAAATTTTTTTCAGTGTACGAATAAAAATAATGTATCACATTAAAATCATAGTAAAGAAACGCAATGCTATCTCTTCTAAACCAAGCGATCTAGCGTGATTATTTCCAACGTCGCTCCATACCTACGAACTTTCTCACGTTTGCATGAACTTTCCTGCTCGAAATGCCTGCCGCAATCACCTAGCGAAATATCGACCTTTACCTGACTCGCATATCCCTGTGTGTCCCTAGTCGCCAGAGGATAGACTACCAGCTATTGTACGTAACCCTTGGAAAAAGTTAGCGCGAGGTGCACCATCCCGGTGGGTTAAAAGGGCCAAAGGCGGAGGACCGGTTCTGCGCTTTGTACCCGCGATTTCGTCATAGCGTGAGCGGCTGCCGGCAACTTTTCACGATCGACTATTTCGAGCCATTTGACATTTTCAGCTCACCGATTAACGACCGACACGGCCTCGCCCTGCCAGCCTGCTATCGTTTAACGACGTACCCTCTTACAGGGTGCATAGCGCCGCCTTTCCCTACGGCCTTCGCGCCCAACGGTTATGGGGGTTGACTGAGGTGGGAATATCGGTCACGGCTGTACCTGCGTGGATACACGCGGCTTCTTTGTAGCAGGAAATTAGACCGAATACGCTTCGCAAATGCCTACAATCGAATCAAGGTTCGACTTGGAAGGATGTACTTTTGGTATCTTAATGACAATTCGCGCGTGCTTTCCACACAAGCAGGTGTTTTTACGTTCGAAGATGTTTAAGTGACGACGCAATTGACGAAATGGAGTAACAATAAGAATTCTTCAATGTCGCCAGCGGTAATTAACAACGTCGTTGACTATACCTGGCAAGAAAACACTGACGTTGAATAAAAAATGCTTATTATTGTAATTATTATTATAGAATTATAATTAAACCTGATATCTTAGTCGAAGCTTTGAGCGGGAAACGTATCTTATGAATAATAAGAAACCTCCGAGCAAAAGCTAATATCGAATCGTGTTGCAATTGCAACCGAGAATAAAACCGACTCAATTTCGGTGAAACGCATATTCCCTCCGTTTTTTTTGCTAGCCGAGGAGTCGCAGCAATCGGGAGTAAGAAGAGAGCCGTTGACGAGAAATAAGAGAAAGGAGACTACAAATCCGACCTAGTTTCGCGATCTGTGCCATATATGGGCCACTGGTTATAAGGTCACGCAGCATGGGGGTGCGTGTACGCGTGCACGCGTTTGCGCCGCGTGTCGGATTCGTGACGAATTCATCGCGCGACTGCGTAATCGACCTCGCGCACCTGGACCAGGCGTAGGTAGAGCAAGAGAGAGACACGAGAGGGATGGATACAATGCACAATTAATCTCTCGATTACCAGATATCTGAGACACAATGTCCGTCGCAGTGGCGAGTCCGTCGCGTTTGACGTTACTTTAAATCGCGTGAAACCAGTGACCCGTCGGGGTCAACGACATCGCGACTCTACTCGTTTAGATCGAGATGATTTGATCAGCAGGAGAACGCCAGCAGAATTCGACCTTTGCAAATTTTAAATTAAGGAACCTAAACTCGAGACTCGCCAAGATACCTTTGGTGTTCAAAGCTTAAGGAATGTGCTGTAATCGAATTCGCTGTCTGTCCCACGAAATTCTATTGTCATCTACGATCGTGTCATAGCGATCACATCGCTACCTGCTTTTACCATTTGTCATTGCTCGCGGTCATTATGGCGGCCATATAATCCACTTAGCGACGTTTACTCGCGTTTATCGACGCGTAATTGGTAATTGACGGTAATACGAGGACCTGCGCGACCGAATTTCCCGTGAAGAAGCTTAATGGAGATCAACGAGGCGGAGGGCGAGCGTCATTCAGATGCGGAGGTCGTGAGAGTGCGAGGGCAAAAATCATGTCACGAGGCGTCGCTCGACCGGCACGTCTGGCTACGTTACGCGAGATTAAAACACTTCGACACGCAACGTTCGTTGATCTTGGGATCCTCGAAACCTTTCACGACAATGCAGAAAATTGTCACTTATTCTGAAACCATCGCGGCGTTTAATCTCACCGGCTCTTAATGCAACTAGCAAAATCAGCTTACAGAGATTTCGCTGAGCGATCGCGACAACGATTGTTCGGGAGCGTAAAACAGTATCTGAAACTAATACAAGTTACACTGTGCGCGCGATCGAAAAGTGCTTCAATTACCCGCGAGAATATTATTAACATGCATTCTGATCCCTCCATCTTGCATTAACGAGCGCCGCTCGAAGCGCGCACACGTGACCAGGAGGATGAGTTATTATTACCCTGTTCGCGGTAATACGCGTTTTTCTCAGACACGCGACGGGAGAAAAGCCCCGTTGAAAAATTCACGCCGCGATCGCCGCCGTCTCGACCTACTCGCCTCTTCAAGATACGTCTCGTTTTACGCGCGACACGCCCTCGTAAATGCACTTTTAGTCTTTATGAACGCCGAGACGGTTGCCCGAATGCATATGCAATAAGCCACGTATTTCGCCCGTGCTCAAGGCTCGTTCTGAACATAATTGTACAAGCTTTCCCTTCCTCCCGAGAGCTAATTCGCAAGGCAGAAATTATTATTCTAACGAGGCAGAGATAATCCCTTTAGAAACAAACAATAATTTATGACATCCCGAGGCGAAGTTTTGCTACTATTTTGACACTTTTAAGGATAATTTACACCCACTTAGCTCATCTATACACCTACATAGACCAGCAATAACCTACTTTGATGACATTATATTTTTTTACTCCTCCCTCGAATCTTTAATTCTAAAATTCTTTTACTTTAGCCCCTACTTGAAAGGACTTACTTTAATGCTAAATTGGCATGAGCAGAAATCTCCGACACTACCAGTTTTTAAGTAGAAGTAAATTTTGTACTTTGCAGTTCGACCTCTTTTACTGTCTTAGGTTCTGCTATATATTAGATTTAAAGGTTCAACATAGGGCCAAAATTTCGACTCGAGCAAGGAATCCGCCAGAGTCGAAATTTTGGTACTATTTTGACACTTTTAAGGATAATTTATACATACTTAGACCAGCGATAATCCACTTTGATGACATTATATTTTTTTACTCTCCTCCCTTGAATCTTTAATTCTAAAAATTTACTTTAGCCCCTACTTGAAAGGACCTACTTTAATGCTAAATTGGCAAAAGTAGAAATTTCCGACACTACCAGTTTTCAAGTGGGAGTAAATTTGATACTTGCAGTTCGACCTCTTTTGCTGTCTTAGGTCCTACTATACA
>NW_011967144.1:146258-159659 GCF_000949405.1 Vollenhovia emeryi
AGTATAGGACTTTTCTATTCAGTTTACCCCGGTCTATCTGCCATCTACGGGACATACGGGTATTAGGACACACCCTGTATAATAGAATTGGAGGTTCAACATAGGACCAAAATTTCGACTCGGAATCTTAATAAATTCGTCAAAAGACTCGCTAATTTTTCACAGACGAGAGATCATCGTGAAATTTTAATACACCGTGATTCTACGACGGAATGAACGAAATTAATAAGGTCAGGTGCTCCAAGATTGGTTTAGTTAATAATTCGAGGTACATAAACAAGGGCTCGCTCGGCGATTGCACGGTAAAAGGTCGACTCACGTTACTACGGTTAATTAGGCAATTAGGTGATCGCGACGGGGTTCATCTCGTACGGTTCTGTACCTCTCTGAGGCAGGTCACGGTTCCCGACGACGAAGTCGTCGTTCCTCCGGTCGCTATCTTTGGCACGCGCCGCTCCGACTTGGACGCATTCGGATTACCCCGAATTTCGCCTCGCGAGTCTCGCAGCTTCCACGATGTGAGGCGGAAAATATGTGGAAGCGACTACTTGGCTTTCGCGGCAATTTAAAAAGCGTACTGGGCGCTGACGCGCATTGACCCTTTAACCACGAAAATCCGGTTAGGGTAAACTGAATATCGAAGTTAGCCGTTGCTGCGAAATTGTTGGGAAAATAAAAAAAAGTTTATGTAACGTAGCTAAAACGGAGGAAACTGTATAGACTGCGTGGTATAGACCGCTGGAAATACACACGCGGAAGCAAGATGGCACGCGGAAAAGTCAATAACTGCGAGCGGTTTATTATTTTCCTTTCTTTCGGGCAAGCCTGACTCGCGCGAGTTTTCCTTCGTACACTTTTCGCCCCCCTCACGGGTGTAAAACCATTTGCGAGCATTGAATGCCGTACGTACGAATAGGCACAAAATCGTAACGGAATCGCGCGAAGACAAGAATCAATTGCGTCGATTAAATTCCCGATAAGAAGTAAAATAAGGAAAAGCGCGAGGAGCGAAAAATTCAACGGTATGACTCATGGCGTTTCTCCGGTGCGACTCCGAGGTCTTTCGCGTTTTGCAATCGGCGCACTTCGGATCGTTTCTACTTATTCAACAAGGACCTTGCGGCGGCACGGAAGTCCCCGCGAGGAGTGTGAAAAATAGTACAGCTACGCAAAAATAGTATAATGGTTACGCGAAACAGAAAAACACTGGTTTCGCCGCATTCGTTATTCGCGAGGTCGTGTCGCGCGTTTTGCGTCGCGGATTGCGGATAGAATCGCGCTGGCCATCGGGGAATTGCAGCAGGTTACAGTAAATCTTCCCAGCCCCGAGAAGGGGGAAAAAAAATCGCGCGTGACACGCATCCCCGCGCACGCACGTGCGTTGAGAGGAGTGGGCGAGGGCGAGAGAAAGAGCGCGAGGATGAACACAGATCGCGCAAGATCGGGACGGATCTTGACGATCCTCCTGACTCACTCCGGTCGAGCCCGATTGGATTAATCCGAGTCGACGGTGAAGCACACGTAGGAATCACCGCACTGCCCGTTCACTGTGCCACCGTGTCATCGGCCTTATCACACCGTCGCGACCGCCGTTATCACCGCATCGTCGGGGATGCGGCGAAGATCCCGGAGGATCGGCGCTGCTCGCGATCGGCTGCGCTCGACACGCGGGACGAGGGGCTACGCGAGTAGGGGAGCTCCGGGGAAAAAGGGAAAAGAGAGCGAGGGGGAAAAAAAGGGAGACAGGGAGGAGGAAGAGAGACGGACCGACGAGAAGGGGGTAACTACGGAGAGAGAGAGAGAGAAAGAGCGCGCGCGATTGTCCGCCGATGCAGCCGACAGCACGACTGGTGGCGGCGGCCTCACCGCACCTCTGCACATCCACCCACGCTATATCGATCTCTCCCGTCCTCCACCGTCGTCGCGCCTCACCACCCTCCTCGCCACTCTTCTCTCCGGTACTCGCGCGCATCAGGAACGCAGTGTGGAGTCGGTGCCGGGCGCTGCTGCGCTGGTATCAGCGATTCGGCGAGGCTGGGGCATCGAGGATAGCAGTGGTGGTGGCGACGGCGGCGGTGGTGGTGGTAGCGAAGAAGGTGGTAGAGGTGGAGGAGGTGATGATGGTGGCGGCGGTGCAGAACTAACTTGAGCTCGGACCCGATTCTATGTACGCGGGGGCTAGACGCGTGTATGAATGGATAGCGAAACTGCGATGTGTACGTGAGAGGACGACTGGGTAATAGTCGGATGATGAGATGGGTACATTCTGGATGTACAGGGTACACCCTCCCCCTCAAGAGATACGCTTTCTTTTCTACGGATTCTTCGACAAAGATTCAAGACCGATCTCTTCTCCGGGCTTTCTTCTTCGTATAGCTTTTCTCTCCCCCACATTTTCTCAGCTTCTAAAGCCACGTATGTTAGGTATCTCGATGTGCTTAATCGTGCGGAAATCGCGTAATGAAATGTTCTTGCGGGAAAATTTATCGTTGCAAGAAATATACGCGGGAAGAATTTGTTCTTAAAATTTATCCTGAAAATCGTGCGATCGTGGGACAACGCGGCATTTCGAAGAATTTTATGAGAGTTTTTTGAAATTTTGCCATACATTTTACTCGTAATTATATTTAGTGTACATTTTACTGGCAGAATGTATGGTACAGTTTCGAAAAACTCTCATAAAGTTCTTCAAAATGCCACGTTGTCCCACGATTACATGATTTTCAGGGTAAACTTTAAGAGAAAATTCTCCCCGTGTGCAAATCCCGATCGACCGTCTCTCGCGCGCGCGCGAAAAAGGCGAAAATCCCGTTAAATCCTTAAATGTCTTATGTAAAGAGCCCTTCTATTTTCTCATTTTCTACAAAAATGAAAAATATACTGGAATATAAAAATTATATGAGAGGGCCTGAGCGGAATGGCTGTCTTGTATTCTTAAGTCCATAAGACAGTTGTTGTGCGTTACTTTAAGACAAAGATTTAAAACACAAAACATTGTCTTACACTGAGAAAAATTTTCATCGGATAAACCAATTAAATAGTATGTCCGATGGTTAATTTTTCCGATTACGTTTTCCGATTAAATTATGGATATATCCGATGAAATTTATCCGATGAAATGCAATTACCGATGAAATTTGATTGAAAAACCGATCAAATTTTTCATCGGATATACAATTTAGTCAGATATATCCGTTTGTTATCATGTAATTGGATTATCCGATTATATTTAATCGGACATTTTTCTCAGTGTAAGACTACAAGACAGCCGTTCTGCTCAGGTCCTAAGTTTTTAATTTAGATTAATTTGATCGCAACGTGAATTGCACGAAAACGCAAACTTCTTGACAAATTTATAGTTACACAAATTTTAAATTTGTTAAGGAATTTTACACGTACGATGATTTCACGCGGACAAATTTCGTTGCGGACACGACCATTGTTTGCATTAACAATTAGACACTTCGCACGACGTATGCACCGACTTTACGTAACATCCTACCGCGTAATAATGTTTGCACGCTGCAAGTGCATAGCTATGTAACCGATCGAGCGTTGCACCGTTCGGAAGATTAGAGTCGTGTAGAGGAAAAAATTGAGATGCTTTCGAACGAGAGGAGAATACTCGACCGGTTCTCTCGGCGCTTCCTCCTCTCCCATTTTACCGGCGGAATTACATAAGGGTCGAACGCGAGGACTCGCCAGGATAATACCGCAAGGGAGCTCGACACAAGAGATAACATATAACGCAAAGGATAACGAAGTTTTGGAATAAATATAATTTGTGTCGCTACATCCCGAATTATTTTCGGGGAGATAGCCGTAATATTGTGTGAAATTGAATTCCCCTGGGAATTTCACAGAGCCTCGAGCAAGAGAGCCTAAAAACTTCGAACCGAGATGTTACAAAATATAATTTATATACGGATGCTCACCGTCTTTATTGTTCGCCGGCCTACATTAAGCTTATTCGACAATGGAAATCGTTGGAAAAAACCGAACCCGTGAGAACAGAAAGGAGACATGCGATATTCTGGCCGAAATAGAGTCGACAATGGAATACACTGAGAAAAATGTCCGATTAAATATGATCGGATAATCCAATTACATAACAAACGGATATATCCAATTAAATTGTATATTCGATAAAAAATATGATCGGTTTGTCAACCAAATTTCATCGGTGACTGCATTTCATCAATTTATCTAAATTTCATCGGTCGGAAAAATTAACAATCGAAAACACTATTTAATCGGTTTATCCAATGGAAATCTTTCTCAGTGTACTGTCGTGACCCGGAAGGCACGTTAAGTAGTTAAAAAATTTTTTTAAATAAAAATATACTTTAAGAAGCCCTTTAAAACAGAGTAGCACAAAATCTACTGAAAAATTCACACTGCACGTAAAACAATTTCCTGTTCTAACCGGTTCAACTTGCAACGTGTGCGGGCCAGACGGCCAGTCGTAATGTCGTAGGAACGACAGCGGCAGAGACATAGGACATTTTTAATGCGCGATAGTTACACTGTACCACGAACAGGCAGTAACCGCGGAGAATCCATCTACCATAAACAGTTTGGTAGCGCGGTGGTACCAGTCGACGGAGACACAAAGGGGCGCGGAGGGGACCGAGAGAGAAAGGAACGTCACTTCCGGCCCATTAAGATCGTCAAGGGTCGCGCGAATCGTGCACGGGAGGCTAATTATTCCGGGGACAGTGCCTCTCATCTTCGATGATTTTCGCGCTCCCGTTTTTTCCTCCCTTGTCTTTTTATAATTTTTTTAACCTGCCTCAGTGGTCGAATTGGCGAAACGCCTAGAGAGTGGGGAAGCCCAAACCCTGGCTGAGGTAATATTTGTCGCAAGAAATTTTCTGTATTAAAACACAGGCCGGTTAATGTCGACTAAGAAGCTCGATTATTGTTACAATTTTCATTCACAAGAAAATAATGCATCGAAAAATGATAAGTCATCAACGTAGAAAATATCTCTTTTGGACACGAAGTTTGCTATCTTTAATTACTTCCAGTCGCCTCCTACCCTGTGCTTTGATTGCTTAATTTAATTTCCACTAGGTTCGTGAACTTTGCCTTCACGAAAAAAGAGACGTTCAAGAGCACATTTCATTCCAATGTGAGTTTTAATTAATTTCCCTCGGTATTTGGCAACGTATCCCGTAATCTGGCGATTTGTTACGTTTTTATTCAGGTTAAAACTAGATGTTGCAACAAGACCTTACCTGATCTGCGCGTGGTAGGCGGGTGTGGTGTGCTCGGTGTGCGTGGTCAGAAGTTCCGCAGGATTGTTGGCCATGTTTATCGGGTGTCCTGTCGAGTGCGTGATCGGCTCTAGCAAGAGAACACCTGGCGTCGCAGGCGATGGTTGTGGGCCCAACAACGAGACGCGTACTTTTTCTCTACCTTCGCTGCAATCAAAAGAAGTATACATTGTATTAGTACAAAGATGAAAGAGCCAGGTGTCGTAATCTACAATCAGGTATCTTATTAGACACGGACACTTGAGAGAGGCGAAATAATGTTTCTACTAATTATTGTGCCGTGAAGATCTTGACACATCGAGCCGGGAAAGCCAATTGTTTCCTGACAATGCGATTTATTAAGCTAATCGTCCTGCCATCGCGTTCTCCATTAAAAAATATACCATTTAACAATGACCTTTGCATTCGGAGAACCGGCGAATAATAAAGTGAAGGGTAGATTTCCGCCAGCCTTGCGAGCCTCGTGAAAAAAGAGCTAAGCGAAATTTAACGATTAAACTTCCGCTTTTGTCGCCACGCCCCCTCGCGTGTCCTACTCCCCCCCGAGAACGTACAGCAACCTTTCTCGAAAACGTCCATGGTGCACGCACACGTGTGACTCCCACGTACAAGGCGCCTAATCCAATTGTCCAGAGGCGCTTACGGTCTGGAGCGCCAAATCAATTTTTCCAGTTTTGCAATTTCCGTTAGGAGTAATTTAAAAAATTAGAAGAGTCCCTTTATATACGTCTCTGATTAGAATTTTGTACCTTTACCACTTTGACTTGTATAATTGGACTGATTCCCAAGAAGATTAATTATAATAAATATCAATACGTATTAATATTTATTATAATTAAATAATACACAGGGTTGGAAAAGTTACTTTCCACTGTAAACAAAAAAAAACTGTAACTGCAACTAGATACTTGTATAAAGTAGTTGCAGTTACAGTGTTTTCACTAAAAATCTAACTGGTTACAAGTTAGAAGTTACCAATTCGGAAAAGTAACGCGCTACAGTTGCAATTACTCCAAAAGTAACGAATCGTTACTTTGCAGTTACTTTCTTGCGATTTGAAAATAAAAATATCAAATCTGCATTTGAATTGTAAAGCGTCGATAAAGGCGTTTATGCGCAAACGCGAGGCCTAATGCAATCTGTGGAGATTTAAAAAATATATAATGTAACTATTAAATTAGTTACTAGTTATCGAAAAAAAAATGTAACCGAGTTAGATTACGGTTACAGATGGAGAGTTACTTGTAACGAAGTTACAGTTATTTTTTTTGGTAACTCTAACTTAACTTCGTTACTTCCCTTATAACATATATTAAGATAATTATACAATATATTTATATGTACGTATGTCAATTCTATCTTACGCTCGGAGGCAACGAGTCCCGAACGCATGTTTGCGAGTGATGAAACGTAAGTCGGTCGTCTGATTGCTCGTTTGCCACTTACATAACTTACCGACGACGTCATTCGCGTTACGCGGTGCAGTCAGTCGGCGTCAGTGGACCCACAAGACCGCCAGGAGATTGCGAAACGAGATACAGTTTCGCGGGGAGCATCGGAAGGGACGCGAAAGGGCTCGCCATTACTACGCGAGATCGAAATTACTTTCTTCAATCAATCCTCGTTGCTTCCAAATGTATTTTGTAAATTTACTTAATTTGCACATTGTTGTAAATGTCAAGAGACATTTGCTGCTAATAATGAGCCACTCATTTTCAAAACGGTTTGTATTCGTTGTAATATAAAATCGAAGTGCTTTGTTGTACATTTATCTTTCCTCTCCTCATTTCATCTCGGTACCTTGAAATCGAAACAATAAACGCCTCTCTCTGACGCGAGTGGAAAAATAAAGGAAATGTCGCGTGTTGAGATACAAAACGTTTGTTCTTCCACGTACGCGCCGCGCGAATGATATCGGTTCGTTTTAATTCCGAGATATTGATTCTGCGTATATTTAGTTTGTTCGATCTTTTTGAGGATATCGTTCCTTGTAATTTATTAATGCTACACGGCTATATCGGCCAGCCTTGCCGTCGAAGCGGCTTCACAAAAATTGGTGAATTTCGTCGGCTCAAGTACGCTTATCCCCGGAATTAACCGTGAACGAAAGAGAACCTTAATTCGTAATAATTACGAAAATTAACCTCATTGTCTTAATAATCGCGGCGGGCCAAGACGAAGAAGCTCCGCTTCTCGTCGCGTGCGAGATATTTCATATTCTCGCGAGCATTTTCCTTCCTTAAGGCCCGTGTCCACGATGCTAGAACTTGGACCAAGTTCTAGCATCGTGGACACGGGCCTTTGCGCAAACAACTGACGAAGTACAATGCCCGAAGCACCCTTGTTCGGCGCAGTCGATCCAATTGCGCGCGCAACGAGATTAATCCCCTCGGTACCGACGGAACCCGAGAATCACGCTGCCACGTTAATTTACGTAGGAGCCTTCGCCGTTCGCGCTCGGAAACGGGATTCGCCGCTATCCGTTTTCATCTTTGCGGAAATCCCCGCGCGTACACGTGTTGCACAAGTGGCACTCCGCCAGCGCGCGCACAAACTGCCAACTATGAGTGGCGGCGGCTTTGAATTTCCAAAAACGGGCCTCGTAATTCGCACGATGAACAATCGGTGGCTGGAAGCTCTCCGCCAAAAAGCGTAATATCTAAAGTGCACTTTCATCCCCCGCCACACCGTTGAGACGAATAACTCGCGTTCCTATCGTGAGCGCGCGATTCAAGTCGCAAGTCGCCTGGAAGGCCGGTTGGAATACGGGGATGCTACACGAAGGGAATTTTCTCTTGAAATTTATTCTGAAGATCGTGCAACCGTGGGACAACATGGCATTTTGAACAACTTTATGAGAATAAATAAGTTAATATAAATAACAATGGCTCGTATGACGAAATCAAGTAATAAAAAAGAGCTCAGAGCCTGAACAAGGTTGTGGTGTCCAATAAAATAATTTTAATTAGAAATGTATATATACGTTTCGGTCCTTATTGGATTTTCAGTATAAAAGAGAATAAATAAGCTGGCACGTGTTTAATAAAATAAAATAAAATACAGTGTGACGTTTCGACCAAGGGTCTAGGTCCTTCTCAAGCACGTTCTAAAAGGAACAAACCGATAATCGCAACTCACCTCCTTTGCATTTTTATTACTTGACATCATATTACATTGGCCTGATTATTTTTCAGGTAACTGACTGGTCTAGGATTTATTTCCAATTCGTTATATTATTTATCCGCTGTGACAAACCATATCTTTCATTGTACTCATTATTTACGATCTCATTTTATTTGCATATTATTATTGTACACATTTTGATTTCCTATTAATTTAATTTGTATTATTAATTTAATTTGTATCTTTGATAAGCCTGTAATCCCGATTATCGGTTTGTTCCTTTTAGAATGTGCTTGAGAAGGACCTAAACCCTTGGTCGAAACGTCGCACTGTAGTTTATTTTATTTTATTAAACACGTGCCAGTTAAGAATAAACTTATTTATTGTTATTTATTACTGGCTACCTAAAGAGATTATTATGTTTGAACTTTATGAGAATTTTCTTCAATTTTACCATACATTTTACTAGTAAAATGCGTACCAAGTATAATCACTTGTAAAATATATGGTAAAATTAAAAAAAAACTCTCATAAAATTCTCCGAAATGCCCCGTCGTTCCACGACTACATAATTTTCAGGATAAATTTTAAGAGAAAATTCTCCCCGTGTACGAGAGAAATTAAATATGCGAATATAAATATGCAAAAATATTACCAATACCGAAAAGTGAAAAATACGAAGCGTTTTACATCGGAGAGATCCTCACTTTTCTCATACATTCGAAGTTTCAAATTAAAGGCAAAAATCCAAAGAAATACTGAGAAAAGTGGTTTACATTAATCTCGCTTAATCTGCATTTGCTCCGCGATAATTTCATCCTGTAATTAAAATTACTCGCGAAGATTGGGTCCGCGACATGTGAAAACCGATGAGAACTTTACGCGCGACGGTGCATCAGCACCAAGAAAGGTGCGCTATATCGCAATGCATGCGTAATGCATTTTCGTTCGCCCTGACACTTCCACGAAACTTGCATGAGCGCACCAATGCAATTACGGCGAACGTCTCCCTGCAGACGCATGCCTTTCACCTAAACGCCCGGCACCGTCGTTCAGACAAATAACAAGGGCGTAAAACAGAATATTCTGGGTACTGCCGGGTGTTACTCGCTCTACGGTCGATTTTTCCGAGTGCGCAAAACTGCGGGTCGAATGAAAATGAGAAGGGCAAAAGCGAGCAAAAGGGAAGCCTCCTCGTACTATCATGAGATCATTAACTCACGTTAATTATGTACTTTGCCATCTGCTATCTGCGCGACGGGTCACACGGTATTAAAGTCATCTATCTACTGTCGCATGCTCGTGAAAACTCGATCCGATGAATATCCTCGGGGGGGCTGTATTATCAATTTCGAGAGGTGAAGGCGAACGCAGGCAGACGTGTACGTAAAACGATCTCGAGAGGAGGAGAGAAATTGGCTGCTTCTTGAGGGGTTAGCCGAAAGGGTTGTAACACCGACACCCCGCGGTGGGACTTGAAAAATGTACAGGTATTCGAATCAAATGCGCTTCGCGCGGGGAAAATCGCCGCGGGTGAGTTACGTGTGTCATTATGGGGCGGGAATAAAAATGCCGAGTTCGTATTATTTAAAACGAGAAAAAAAATGTGATATCTGAAAAATATAGGATTTACGTACTTAATCCGAGAAGATCACGAGATTCACTTTAACGTGTCTCGCTGAAATAAATTGGCTCATCAGCGAGATATCATTATTTCGGTGTAGCAACAATTCCAATTTACGGTAAAAAATACACTGATAAAAAAAATAGCTTAATCCAACAAAACTGTGACTTTACTTAAGAAAATTATTCAATAGGTGGCTCCTAATGTAGTGGCATATTAACTTAAATTTAAAAAATAATAAACAAATTAAAACATGCATTGCTTTAATTTAAGTATCTGTGAAATATCAAACAGATATTTTTGAATTAAAAAATTGTATTTTAATTTTATAAAATGTTTACTAAGATGTAATTTTTACCGCGATGGAAATTGGATTTCTTATTTAACAAAAACAATTATTTCATTTAATAAATAGTATTCTGTATCTCATGAAATCTATTTGAATGTAGAAAATGTAATGATTTAAATTAATTTACTTAATATAATACATAGATCTACTTGAAATTTGATACTTTTACTTAAATAGAACAAATATTTATTTCAGTAAGAAAAAATAATTTTAAGTGAGTCTATTTACTTAGTTAAAAAAATCTTTTTTTCGTCAGTGTAGTAAAATAACATTTTTACCGGTGAACTCGTATCGCGAACAACACGAGCGGACAGCTCGCCGTTCGCACGATAAAATTCCGACGCGAGCGTTTCGAGCGCGATCCGCGATGCGTCATTCGCCGATAAAAATTACGTTCGGCTGCGAATAGAATTAAACGGCTATTTATTTCGCTCGATAAATAGGCCGCGCGGCGGCAATCTCGCGCGCGCACACCCGATAAGCCGCTGGGTGCTTGGTGTGTTAACCTTCATCCGCCTCTTCTCGCTATTCGAGGCTCGAATTCATTCGCTTTGATGGATGCACACTTGTGATATTGCGGTTTATGTTGAGCCGCGTCGAATGCGCGATACCGAGCACTTACGTACCGATCGCGCGCGAGCGTTTGTTAATAATCGAGTGGCTCGCACCGATAGATTAAGCGACATTTCGTCCGTTCCCGTTGCGTAAAAGTACCCGCGACTTTACGCTTTAGGCCCGGTTTCGCCAAACGTCGCTTAACTTTAATCTCAGTTTAATTCACGTTCGTCTCTTTCTAAAGCGACAGTTGGAAAACGACGAAGAACGAATTAAGCTACACTGAGAAAAATTGCCATCGGATAAACCAATTTAATTGCGTGTCCGATGGTTAATTTTTCCGATTACGTTTTCCGATTAAATTAAAAATGAACCATCCGAAACATTATTTAATTGGTTTATCCGATGAAAATTTTTCTCAATGTAGCAGTTGACCGACGTTTATGAAGCCCAGCCCTTAATCGGATACATCCTCGTCTACGTTCGGCGAAACGTGCGCTCGTGCGTTCTCTGCCATTCCGAAGATGCGTACGTCGATGTAGGTCACGGGAGTAATCCGCTCACGAGCGAGAATTGCCGATCCTCCGAAAAAGGGATAACGATCGCTCGCACCGAGGCCTCGATCGTCGGAGCGCGCGTCGAGGGAGTCATGATCTTGCGCAACATCCTGCCGGTCCCGCGCGTAATCGACCAAAACGAGTCGACGGTGATCGCGCCGCGCCGAGAGGAGGAAAACGAAAACGCGGCCGGACGAGGCTCGGAACCGGTTCCCGACCACGGTCGCCGGCCGTGGAGTCGATCCCGCGCGTCGATAACGATTCCCTCTAACGCGCGAGGAAAGTGCAACGTGCTACTCGCGGAATGCGAGTACGGGATCAAGTTATCGCGCCGAGTTATCATCCCCGACAAGGCTTCGTTTGATAGAGCAAACAAGGAGAGGTTTCTACGCGGGGATAAGTCCCCGTAGGGTATGGACGTGAAATCCAAATCCTTGGGTTTTACGAGCCGAACCCCCTTTCAGGGCTCAATATCTCAAATGAGATCTTTAGAATCCTCGGGACTGTGAACTTCAAGTTTCTTCCCAACTTTTCGATACGAAGCAGCCTCAAAGTCACGTTACCTACGCGCAAATTGTATTATTATACATATATACATTCGCGCACAGATTTAGGTTGTACATAATAAATTTCAAGTTCGTCGGAAGAACACGGCGAGAATTTTCTCTTAAAATTTATCCTGAAAATCATGTGATCGTGAGGCAACATGGTATCGAAGAATTTTTTGAAATTTTACCATACAGTTTACTAGTAACCAAAACTAATAACAAAACATAGTCACCAAATTAAATTAAATTTACCATTGTGTACGGTAAAATATATTAGAAATAATTATAAATTACAAATAATATAAATAAATTATTAATGAGTTTTTTATTTAAAATGTATTTTACTAGTAAAATATATGGTAAATTTAAAAAATCTCATAAAATTCTTCAAACTGCCACGTTGTCCCATGATTTTCAGAGTAAGGGTCCTTGAGAATTTGGCTTCTCGCTTCATTAAGTCGGAATAAAGCATCGTTGCGCAAGTAATATTTATTGAAACGACAGTTTGCATAATCTGCACGCAGGCATGTGCTATTGTTGTTTACGCACTGACGCCCGGCAGTACCGAGCCTGGCGTCACCGGGCAGTTAAACACCTCGCAAGAGCGATTCAGGCCTTGGAAATTTGTGACATCATCCTAATCATCATTCGCCGCCACGCTCACGGTCGACACGTTATTTTCCTCGACGCTGTTTCCAACGACACCGCGACAATTCGTTCAAGTTTATCGTTACGAAGAAAACTCGAGTATTCAGGACTGCATATCGCGTTTGTTAATTAAAAAACTGAACGTAAAACGATAAATAATCGACGTGAAATTTCGAGTCCTCTAACGCTTCAAAGTTAATACCGTTAATATTAACGAAAGCTGACGGACTCGGACAGGTTTCAGTTGAAGAGATGCTGATTGAAGGCATCATCAAGCAGAGATTTATAATAATACAATGCTCCGGTAGATACGCACGTGCACATTTCGCGCGAGAGTCATCCGACGTCGCTAATTGCATCTCGGCACATCGAGGGAACACATTCTCTCGCAGTGTCGCGGCACTTGAAATTAATAAATGCCAAGCTGCTCGCCGCAAGGTTACGGAACGATAAGCCCGACACGCCATTCTAAATATACGCATGCAATCGTACAAGATGTTAAAAGTCCGTTTTCTATGAAAATTGTATTCAGCGCGGATCGATAGAGGAGAATGCGAGGATTCGTAAACAAGCCGCGATAAGCCTGTTCGTGAAGCTTCAAGCGAACGAAATTGTTTGCATGCCCGTCGACCGACTAGTTAACTCGAAATTCAATTAAAAAATTAGTCATTAAAATAAGTCTCGGGTGTTCCGAAGGACACGTCCTGTACGCCGCAAA
>NW_011967144.1:161221-183112 GCF_000949405.1 Vollenhovia emeryi
AAAGTTACAATGTAAAAAGGGAAAAACAGTCAGCCAAAATTAACGCGACACAAGCTGGAAAATTTACAATCAACAGTTAATTAATAATTGGGTATCAATCGAGATTAATGATATACAATTGACGCGTATCGATCGCAATCAACGCTCAAATTCCCTTCCCGTCTTTTTTTTCCTTCCTCGACGCAATTTTCCAACTCGAATCGGATCGCTCCAGTTGCGCGCTTTTACGACGCGACGCATAAAACTTGAGCAAATATTTTATCGCACCGTGCATCTTCCTGGCGTGACAGGCGCTGCCTGGGAAATTATTGAGAGCCGTGTTTTTTTTTGCAATAAAGAGAGGGAGAAATAAAAAGGAATATTTGCGATTTCTTTTTACCAGGTGGGGAAAAGGGGGGCTAAGCGAAACAACTTACAATTCCGCCCGCTTCCGTTCGCGCATATTTTAGAAAAACGTTCCATATTAATACACATTGCTCAAAAGTACAAAGGTTCACGGTACTTTCGCAGTCGCGAAACGACGCGTGTTTCGTGACGGGACCGCTCGCGGGCTAATCGTGCGTGATTTCCGCGTGCGAGGACGTGGACGGTCGATATTCCCTTCGGGTACATACCCATAATTTGCATCTCGATGCATTGCGCGATGACGTATTCGTACGAAGATTATCGTTAACGACGCGGAAATCGATGAAACCGTAAATATGACGTATCCATATGTTCCGTCCGTTATCGGGTAAGCGATGTGCCTCAATGTCGTTACACATGGATATTAAAGGCAAAATTAATCGAAAGTTGAAACTTGGAAATTCGTCAGAGAAAACAAAACCAATCCTGGGAACTACGATGCGACGCTAAAATTGTGACAATTATAGTCTTTCGGTTCAGACACGGTTCTTTTCTTAGACAAAGTATGTCGTAACGACACACTTTTTTATATAAATAATGTATATTTAATTAATAAAGGTATTTTACATTACTACTTTCTACTACATTTACTGTAAATTAACGTTACTGTGTTTCCTCAGTTCCTCATTTCACACACTTGTCTATTTTCCTCACCGCAACTTTTCATAATACATAATTGAGGTATTATTATGTCTCCTCAATCTTGTAGTCGCTGATACTTTTCTTGTCAGAGTATATATAGCATGTTCTATTAACTCCGTCAGTCATTTTCTAAGAAGCTATTAAAGACCGTGAGAGACAAAATATTCTTTCGCGATATCTTTATTCGAGATACAAGACGGATACGAGACTGATGAACCAAATTGTCGCGCTAAAGGTGAATGCGTAGCATTTTCGAGACGACGACGACGCGAATCATCACTGGAACAGATTGAGTTTAATCAAGGGGAAAACCGCTGACCAAAATCTTGTACGCCAATGCCCACTGAGCATTACTTTATCTTATTATCTTATTATATCTTTATAATGCCCCAGCAAGGCCTAATGCCCAGTAATGCCGCAAGTCTGTACACCACAATGCCCTCGGCGGTTCCCTCCCTCCCCCCCCCCCTCGAGTTTAATCGTTTTATCGAAAAACAGACGGTCGGTTTTTCAAGCAAAGGACCGGCGAGTCTACCTTTCTACGGCGATGCGCGGGCATGACGTTTCCAGAGGAACGGCAGGGAGAATGGCTGCAGTGTGTCAAGATGGTTACTATGGCGACCTGCGCGGGATCTCTGCGTCTCTTTCCGCGTATTCTCTCGCCGGTAGTGACGGTACTGATACCGTCGGAGCGAGAAGAGAACTATCGGACTACTTGTAGCGCGCCCGTATCGATCTCTCGCCGTATTGTCGACGCGGCGACTATCGTCGATCCTGCGAGTCCTTAATCCATAGTTAAGGAGTGTCATAATTAAACGGGGATACGAGACGTTCGTTACGAAGTCGCGGGACGCGATTGTTTTCCCTTTCGTCGCCTCAAAACGCGCTGTCTAAATCACTTCTCTCGAACGAGCATTTCATTTCACGGCCTACGAACAACGAGTTTGTGGGCCACTACCCACTCGCCGCCGGTGTTTTCCACCTTCGTCCACCCCTACGGGCAACGTCGGCAGGCCTGTCCCTTTCGCAATCTTCCCGCCAGATCGATGGGAGTCCGCTATTAGGGACAGACACGCCGGCGACGCGATTCGATCGAGGGTAACGCGACCTCTCGTCGCCGCTCGATCGAGAATGTACAGGACGATTCGCTCTGCTCGTCACGAAATCAAATAAGAAATCTGCCCTTAACACACGCCATTCCTCTCGCAAACCAGTTATACGAGTCGTTGTATCGTTCGATTGTAGTTATCTCAACATTTCATTAGGCAATTTACCGCGGCGGATATTCAAGTTGGAATTGCACCTCGTCAACCATCGACCCTTTTCAATATTCACTTATCTGCACCCACAGAAAGGATTTCCGTTACCGAGACCAAAAATATTTTTCACGCATTTATATTTCTCGCAAACTCATCTGGTATAAAAGTAAGACAATATCAAAATAAAATCATAATTCTCATTCTCCCTTATCGAATTAAACAAAAAAATTAAAATTGACTTAGGGCCAATTTCGCAAACGTCGGTTAACTGTTAACCAGAGTTCGGCCAACTCCCGATCTTTTTCTGTCTCGTTCTCTAAGAAGAGACAGAGAATCAAGTAACCTTCGGTTAGCAGTTGACCGACGTTCGTGAAACCGGCCCTTACTGTGTTGAGACAAGAGTAACTTATATAGATGTAAGTTTAGATATTCTTGCGTTTAGATTAAATTTTCCCTCCATCTTACAACGCACGAGGCCTGGCATCGCGATATTCGGCAAAAGGCGACGCATACTGTCGTTTTATTCTAGATTTGAGAATTTTTCATTTAAGATCAAAGTATTCCTTTCTCGATAATAAATATTATTGGCGCTATATCGATCCTATTTTATGATGCATGGGATATTTTTTCTGTGGGTGTTCTGATACGATAGATCTGATAGCGTTTAATCCATATTTCGCAAGATATATTTAAATATTAATGTCCTCGAACAATAAGAGTATCCCCTACACACGTTTAAATTGTACGACAAATTAATTAAACGAGTGGCTTCTAACACCGACGTGACTTTGGATTTGCAATATCTTGCATCGCGGTCTCATTAGCGTAGGCGAGCGATGTTGCAAACGTCAACAGCGATTGTCTGCCTATACGTGCGAACTATGCAAACTATCTTTTCACCCGTGAATCCTGTAGACAATGCGTAATTCAGACAGCGAGCGCTAATAATACCCGAAGAGCAGGAAAGTTCAGCGAACTCTCTTTTAAATATTTTATCTCCTAGCCAGGACAAGCTAATGATTTCCTTGGCATTACGCGAGACGAACGGGCAATTATCTTGTCCGCCGAACAAGCAATTGTCCGTCGAGTATAAATTCTTTCTAAAGCGATATCCATTTCATTTCCGTTAGGTCTCACGTGTAGCCTAACGCTATAGAATTGCACGATAAGGCCCGATGATCGAGATAGCGATACTAGCGAAATCAATCCGAAATTAATTTCTTATCAGAGGAGCCGGGTAAGAGTTTGTCAAGAGACTCGTGCTTAAAGGAGGACGCGCGCGGTTTGCAACGGAACGGAGGTCTACACGCACCGTAAATTCCGTTGTACCCCCAAACCTGCTCGGGAAGCGAGCTCCCCCTCACTGGGCGTGTACGCACCTTTCCGGACATCCCATATCCCGGCGAACAACAGAAAAGAAAAAGAAAAGAAAAGGATCGAGCGTGCCGTTCGCGGCTCCGATCGGAGCGGTCGAAGGGCCCGGTGTCCTCGGATCGTCTCGATCGGAGCCGCAAATCGACGCAGCTCCGAGTCAAAGGGCGCGTATTCCGGGAAACGCCACCTCGTTATTACCTGGATGTCGCACGCGCGCACTACTAATCCAGGGGCTGGACGATCGATCTCTCTCTCTCTCTCTCCCTTTCTTTCTCTGTCTCTGTCTCTCTCTTTCTCTCTCCCTCCCCCTTTCTCTCTCTCTCTCTCTCTCTCTCTTGCAGTCGACACTCCTCTCGAGAAGGGCCAACCTCGGCGTCGCCGCGGGTAGCTCGACCGACGACGCGACTCCGTGCACGTCGAGAGAGGGCCACGGGCGTACTGAACACGTCTCGCCTGCCTGCCTGCCTCTCGCGCTCCTCTCGCTTATCCTGGCTCAATGATCGGCGGCAGGGAAAGAGGGAAGACCGGGGGTGGGAGAGAAAGCGAGAGCACACAGACACGCGTGCACGCACCGTCTGTGACGACGACGACGACGACGCACGCTAAGGAGGACCTGGGCCGGGGACGCGCGAGGGTCTCACCACCCCGGGTGAGAGAGGTAGGAAGAAAAGGAAGCGCGGACGGCGAACTGCCTCGCGGCACCGGATGTGTGCGTGCCACTAACACGAGGAACGGCCAGCCGGAGTCACCGAACGGTGTACGGTGCGGCGCGGCGCGGGACACACCACGCAGGCGCTTCCATTCCCTTCACGATTCCGACTATGGTGCGCGAAACCCGGGTGGGTGCCGGCATCTGTCGTCATGCCGACGAGATCCTTCGCGTTCGAATCGATTTTGCGAATCGCAGGTGGTTCACCCGACCAGAGCACGCGATGCGTGATGCCGCGATCAATCTTCGGGGTAGAAAAGAAAAAAATGCGTTTCGGTGGACGCAGGGACGTCCACCCTGAAGAACTAGGGAAGAATTCACCCCGAATGAAGAAAATGATCAAAGAATAATATCCCCCCCTCAGATAGATATGTATTTTAAAGACGTGTTATCAGAGACACGACACTTCAGGGAGGAGAACCGAGCGATTTGGCAAAAACTAATATAACAGTTTTCAAGCAAATAGCGATGTATCACCTGAAGAACATTATTTAATGGCAGAGTTAACCGGGAAATGTTGACGCTGAGAGAATCAAATCGCGAGAGAGAAGAACTTTCGAACGACTCCACTCCAAGGATGCGTTCAGAAACATCACCCGAATGCCCCGGTGTATCGTCTTATCCTTGTTTAACACGCCGTGAGCAACAGGGATATAACGATACGCTGGGGCACTCCGTTTCTGAACGCAGCCTTAGGCCCGGTTTCACCAACGTTGTTTAACGTTAAGCTCAGCTTAATTCGTTCCTTGCCTCTTGTCAACTGTTACTTTAGAAAGAGACAGACGTGAATTAAACCAAGATTAAGTTAAACGACGTTTGGTAAAACCGGGCCCTAAATTTAGATTTTCTGAACGTAGTTTACCTCTTTGGCGCACGATCGTCGTGATTTTTAGGGCGCAACAACGCCGGAGAGAGAGAGAGAGAGAGAGAGAGAGTCCGAAGGGTCTCTCGTTTCCAAATTTGAACCCGATCGATAGCGCACCTCGGCAAACGTCACGCGTCGAGGGGAGACTAAGGGCCGAAGCACGTTCGATGCATTATTTAGCGACGAGATACTCACCGCGCGGGTCGGTACGGTTCGCGTTGCCAACGGGTTCTCGGGTACGTTCGAATATGAGAATCACGCGTGCGATTACAAAACCCTCGGCACACGTAACCGCGCGCGAATAAAGAAGCGCGCCGATGAGATCATCGGCGCGAGAGCGACGAGATCCGCTGAAAAAGCTGGCTACGCCGTTCGCGTCTGACTTTAGCACTTTGCACTCTTCCCGTTGCCCGGTAGACTCGGGGATCGCGCTGTCGCGACCGGCACAACTGGCACCGCGGTGTGTTCGAGCCGCCGTCTTTCTCAAGACGCTCCTAATCACCTCGTAATCTTATCGCCAATATCGGCGCGGCGCGATAACGCGTCGAAGCGCGAAATGCACGAATTTCGTTGCCAAATTGCTACCGCGACAAACGTTCTTTCGCGCGTAATCAAAATGTCGTAGGAGACGTCTCCGATAGTCGCCCGACGTCTTTGTAAAAAATGATCTACGTCTACAATAAAGGTATCCATTTTTATCTAAATTCCGCGAGGTAGGATCTTTCGAAAGTTGACGTTACTCTGTAAACTGTAAAGCATTAAAGCGCGTAATCGCGTTTCAACACGAGAATTCACGCGTCCCTCGTACGCTCGAGACGTAACGAGAGACAGCTCTGCGGAATTTCTGTCGGCGCGCAAAGAAGGAGCGCCTCAGCATGATGAGGCGGTCAAAGTCATCCTCGTGCATATATTATATATACAATGCTATCGCATTCCTGGGAGACAACGTGTCGTATCTCGCGAGTTACCTCCGTACCCACCGCCCACGCGTATCTCTCCTAATGGTCGGCTACTTATCGCGTTTGATCCGGTTAAACGACGGTGCTCGCGCGCCAGGAATATCTAATGGCATCTCCGTCACCGCATGCTCGCGATCGGAAATGAGACGCTTGCGTGAGGTGGGCTACAGTCGCGACATAAATCGCCTTCGAGAGCCTTTGCGAAGAGTACAATTAAAAGTGAAACAAACAGATGCAAAGTTCGATTGGAAAAGCAAGGATTCGGATTGTGTGCATCAAGAGTTGGAGCGAACTCTTGAATTAGGACTTAAGTGAGATACTAACACAGTATGCTCTCCTCTTAAGAATCGTTTTAAATTAAGTCAGAATTAAGGCAGATGTAAAATGCGTGGCTTTCCTCTTGCGCACCCGAGTAGAAAAATTTCTGGGAAAAACTCGTCACTGTCCAAAAACTGACTAGACTGAGAAAAATGTCCGATTAAATATAATCGGATAATCCAATTACATGATAACAAACGGATATATCCGATTAAATTGTATATCCGATGAAAAATTTGATCGGTTTTTCAATCAAATTTCATCGGATAAATTTCATCGGATATATCCATAATTTAATCGGAAAACGTAATCGGAAAAATTAACCATCGGACATACTATTTAATTGGTTTATCCGATGAAAATTTTTCTCAGTGTAGGTTTCACTGACTACACTGAGAAAAATTTTCATCGGATAAACCAATTAAATAGAATGTCCGATGGTTAATTTTTCCGATTACGTTTTCCGATTAAATTATGGATATATCCGATGAAATTTATCCGATGAAATGCAATTACCGATGAAATTTGATTGAAAAACCGATCAAATTTTTCATCAGATATAAAATTTAATCGGACATATCCGTTTGTTATCATGTAATTGGATTATCCGATTATATTTAATCGGACATTTTTCTCAGTGTAGGATTAATTAGATCGTAACTATTCGTAAACTGACCAGAAAAGTACTGATTATTGTTTTATAACTAGTTACTGACCGTAAACAAGAAATAAACAGTGGTAAGTAAATACCAATGGTAAGTAAAATTTCTGCAGGAAATCTCGATTAGGCCGAATTCTTCGCGAAACGAGTATCTTACGGTCGGTTCTTCGCAGAGGATACCCCTGGCTCGGTATCGCGTTACATTTAATGATGAACATCTGTCCGTGGGGGGAGGCGAAAATGTAGCCCACGGGAGGTTGGATTTCATGCAGCGGTGGGGCGAGATTTCGCGCCGCGTATCGATTTCATGTGTCGATTCGGTATTTACAGATTCGATTTCCGCGCGATCTGGCACTGCTCCTGGATGCACGCACACGTATATGAAACGAACGTTATTTCGGTGTCGGATGCGCCGATTGACGTCACCGCCACGCACGTGCGTGGGTGGTTTTCGGGATGCGATTCATCGCGATAAGCGGCTTTCGCGATCGGAACTTGGAGGTGCTAATTCACGAGTCGCTGCCAAAATTACGACGGCGCGCGAAAAACAAACCGACGCGTGCGTCAAATTCGATCTATGTACGTATCCACGTGGCATGGTATCTCATTCTCCCCTTCACCGCCAATCAAAACGATTTACGTGTCCAATATTAAGTTCGTTGCGTGATTAAACCCGTAATGTGGCCCTAAGGGCCAGTTTCACAAGCGCCGGTCAACTGCTGACCGAAGATTAACTGATTCTCTGTCTCTTCTTAGATAACGAAATGGAAAACGATAGGAAGTTGACTGGACTCTGGTTAACAGTTAACCGACGTTTGTGAAATTGGTCCTAAATGTGCTTCTTATATTAAATATGTTAAATATGTTCAAGTCGAAAAATAGACGCGTAGACGGCATCTTTATACTGTTATTGCGACAAATATTATCATATGCCTCGATGGTCGAATTGGTGGGACGCCCGTCTAGAGTGTAGGGAGGAGGTCCAGGTTCAAATCCTGGCTGAGGTAATATTTTTCGCAAGAAATTTTCCGCATTGACAGAGAAACTAACAAATATGACCGGCTGTGGTCGAATAAAATTTGCGATTTTAAATATGTTTTCTTTCAGAAAACAATAAACACGGTGCATCGTTTGAGATACATTCTCTTCTAAAAGACATTAAGCTAAATGGAGTTTCCCGATATTTCGCAAAATCAAATATGCTGATCGCTGTTAATTTTCCGGAATTAAGTAATTCGGACGACGCGCCATTTAAGAGCAAGATATGAATATCTTCGATGTCATAATGACATTCTTTTGCGAGATTACTACTTACTCAGTATCAGGCACAGGTATCATAGGAGGAGGTAGGCGGCCGTTGTGGTCCAGAAAGTGATTGATCTCAGGTTCCTCTTGCACTGGGGTCTCGTAAACGAGGGTTTCCACCATCGATCCTTTGCTCGAGCCGAAGGATACCCTAAACAACAATCATTCTTCATGAAGCAACAAATACGTAGATAAGCGAAAACGAGTCTATCGAGAAATTTATAATCAAATTATTATGTAATTATATAGAACGAATAGACGAGAATAACCTCCTACATATTTTGAGTAAATCTACAGCTGAAAGATATCTTTATTATCTCGGATATTCTATAATCGGCACACGATCGAAACAGGTCAGATAACGTTCAGCAACGCACGCCTAGCAATGCGCGAAAAATACTCGTCGCAAACCTCAGTTTTCTATCGCGCGACCGCAACCGACGACCGCAAACGCGATATCAAAATCCAAATCTCGCGATCACCATCGTCGAATTACGATCGCGTCTGATCGAGATCGACGCGCGTATAAATAAAGTGTACCGTACACAGTTATTTGTCACTCGCCCCGGAAGTGGCCCCGCGCCATTACTCCTCCAACTCCGAAGGAGAATCTAAAGAAATTCCCGACAGATTTGGCCGGCAGACGCAGTCATCATCCACGAGAGTTGTATATTGTACAACGTATATTGTAACATACACAACAATTTTCTATAATTGGAGCACTATTGCAACAGCATATGCCCGAGACCAAATCAAGTGAAAAAGTCCTGTACTACTTTTTCCTCCGACAAACAATTATCGAGATATCATAAGCTAAATATGGAATATCTCAAAAAGTATTAGGCAAATCAAAAAATGTTTCGGACAAAAGTTGGTCATATTACTTAGCAGAATAAGACAGTATAATAAACAATAGGGGGTTCCGTTTAAAAAAAATAGAGGTGACCTTGAAATCTTCGAAGCGCCTCCACTTTTTGAAAAAATATTACCAACACGTTATGGCTCCCTTGATATAGTACAACTTTCGTAATTATAATTTTTTCATACCTCTAAAAATATCGGAAATATTCGAGGTGGACAAAGTTATTGCCTCACCCTGTACATACAGTTCCGTGCTTGAAAGATCAGAGAAGAAATTCTTTCAAAAGAAGACAGTAAAAAATAATAAATATGAATTTAACAAATTAATAAATTCAATCTATTTGCTGGTAAAAATAACACGAGAGAAGTACTGATATTCAAATAATTTTTCTACCTCAAAGAGCTACAAACTATTTACGAAAGTGTCCCCGAAATAAATCGCCAAATTTTGAAAACTTGCGCTGAGAATAAGAAAAGCTGCGTACACGCGTGGGTCCACAAACACATACTTTATCACAAATCGTTAATACTCTTTGTACAGAGAGTGTTGCAAAAATGCTTAAACTTATATTCGATCTTAATACAAACACCACTTTCTTAAATGAAAAGTGACGTCTTCCTGCGCTCTCTTGTTGCATGTCTCGGAAGAAATCGATGATGTCGCGAAATGCAACTGCACTTGGGATATTCGCGTGGCCAGCGTAAAATTGTGCCGATCTTTTCGCGGGAGGATATCGAATAGCGTCGGGCATTCGCACTAATAAGACAGAAAACGGCATTAGCGGATCACCGGCGCAGCGCAAACCGGTTTTCGCACCGCGTCGCCACATAAAGGTGGGTCCAGATCAGGCCAGCAAGGACGAACGATTACGAACGAGCATTTAAAACGAATATGAACGAGCGTGACGAATTCCTATTCCCTGACGTGTCGAGAAGAGCTGTATTTTGTCGACACACATTTCGACACGCATTCGTACTCGCCGTCCGTACTCGTGCAAAGCAAACTCGTTCGTTCGCGCTCGTTCGCGCTCGTCGCTCGATCTGGATCCGGTTTTAACGCGCTCGTGCGCGCGGCTTATTATTCATCGCTGCAACAGAGTTAATCCCGCAGCCGGATAAATCTTTCGACGCGGTTCGCCGCGCACGCCGAGGAATCAATTAAGTCACCACGTCGCGAGGGATCGATAAGTCGTGCCGACCGATTTATCCGGGAGATTGCTTTCTTTCTCATCCTGATCGGACGTGATATCGCGGCAACATTAAGTCTGCTCTCTTTCATTATATATATATACTCTAGACATTTCTTCTCTCTCGCTCTCTCTTCTGTAATTATATGCAAAGATTTTATGCGCGATGGTTTTATACGCAGAATGCAAACAAGTACAGTCGATTGGAACTTGACGAGTCTGTTATGTTACGAGCTGTTGCGAGCTATGGGATACTGGTTCTAGTCTACGCTAAAACGGTTCGCAGTAAGGTGCTGCCACGGGTGGCTGTGTCTCCCAACCAGAGTATGTCAAAGTCATGTGGGTGCTGAGACGACCGAGCCTACAGTAGGTCCGCACGTTTGTCCGTATTTATAATTAATCGATACGCGCAACAAACAAGTGTACACACAACAAACGTAGTGTTAGATCGCGTTTGGATAATACACGAAATATATAAGGAGAGCGATAAAATTTCGCAACGCCTTCATTCATAAGAGCACCGAGTCTTCCATCAAATTAAAGACGCGAGATCCATTGTTTTCAAGATTTCTCGAGCTGATATCTGAAAAATTACGCGCGTAAGAAAAGAATTTCGCGATTAACGTAAAGCGACAGTACGTTATTTTACGAAATTGGCCGTCTTTCTATTCGCGCTTATCGTTTTATTTAATTCCATCATCTTTTTATGCGCGCCCATAAATTTCATTCGCGATCAACTTTCCAATCACTCGAACGAGTATTGTGCGGGACTAGAGAAACGCGTTATTGCGATCTTCCTCGAAGTGTGAAAGATCTGGTACGACACCCTGATCTATAGATTGAGGGTTGGGATGGGTCGAGGTCGAGGTCGCCCGGCTGGCAGCCTCCCATCGATCTGGTTCCGATTTGACCTCCGAATTTGCGTTGATCCATGAAGGCCATAAAAACGGATGCATCGTCCCCTTCTTCCGTAAAGACGACATCGCTCATTTGCCGCTTTATTTTCTCAAGCGCCGTAGTATCGATCAATTTCTAAACGTCTAGGGTAATACCTCTCAACCTTTGTTCCGCAATATATTTCTATAGCGATCTAATCACTAATTTAACGTTAGCTTGAACATTCCGATACGTTGCACGTTAAGATTCTATATAAGTAATTGAAATAGTAGTATAGTATAGTGGTAAAATAGTTAAGCGGTTGCATTCGAAATTAATTGGAGTTTCAATCTTGAACGGGGAAACTCGATTTCGCAGAGAAGCGCGCGTTTCGCAATCCATCACGTTTTTCTCAAGGATAACGCGCCTCGCAATCAATTCAGGATTTCGTGGACGAGCGGGAAAAACCGTGACGATACCCGCGAGACGCATCGTGGGTATCGAAAGGAAAAAAAAAATGTATTTTAGAATGTTTATTTTTGCTCGATCGCAGAAGAATCGCTGCATCGGGCTGTGATAATTTTACTCTCACGGCTTGTGAAGTATCGAACGCAGCGAGCCGCGGCGGCAGTCGATTAGCGAGGGGGTCTGTGGGCTCGGTTGAAATCGATTATGGAATCCCACGGTTCTTGTTTGCAGAAAACACTTTCATTTCAATCTTTTCGTACTTTGACATAAGTTTTACTAGCGTGATCTATGCAGCGATTTTTATATCAAGATATTTAATCTCTCTATGACACAATGTGCTTGTTAAAATGTGAGAATTGACAAAGTTTACGAAACAGCGATTTTTATCTCTCACGAGCTTCTACTTTCCGATGTTAACTACCCTCAAATTACAGAATTAAATGTTATCAGAGAAGAATAAAAATACGATCTTTCAAAGAACTAAACGAGAAGGATCTAGACGCACGTGCAACTGCATCTATCTGCTGATACATTTGCAAAAATAGACGCTAAATACGCAATAGAGTATTTTCTAAGTACGCAACAGCGTTTTGGCAGCGGATCAGGTCATACTTTCTAGAGTGATTCAAGTCTAACGCTGCCAGCATTATTACGAAGTCAACCTAAATAAACGCTCTTCCTCGAAAACGCATTAACCATTGTTGGTATTATAATCTGCGTCTTAACGAACTGCACCTCACGCAATTTACCATAAAAAAAAATACTTGAAAAGGCTCGAACAACATTGGCCCGATTGTTACAAAACTGGAACGCGGTTTCTTAATTCACTCGTATACCCGTACTCTGGGAAAGAAAAGATAGTCCGCAACCAATTTTCGGGCCCACAATTGGTAATCGAATTACTTGGATTGCTCGTAACTCTACTCTGGGAAAAATTTTGACCGTATTTTTTGTAATTAAGCAACTTAACATCTCGGTTAGGGCCTCTTAAGTGAAAATTATCTTTGCGTTACTGAATATCGACAGAACTAACTGAGAGAATTGATTAGTATTACTTTATATTACTTTGTTAATAATATTACTTTAAAATCTTGGATATAGATAGAATAGCTAATTTTTAGTTACGCTAAAATTCGTAAAAGATTAGAGTTACGAGCAATCCAAATCATTCGATTACTAATGGCGGGCCCCAAAGTGGGTTGTTGTCTCTTTTTTCCCCCGGAGTGCAAGAACGAGGGCAATTAAAACGGTAAAGCGATACCGCGGAATCATCGGAGACACCGTCATAACTGCGAATCGAATTCGCGATATTTTTAAACACGCTAAACACACTCGTGCGGTAAATTAGCACTGTGGCGACAAGGCTGCTAGGACTCTCATTCTTATCGACGTAACGAGGAATTGCAAAACCTGCGCTTTTGTGCGCAACAACTCGGCAAGGTTGCCATTTCGGTACCAGTTTAGCTTCCCTAAATCAGCTCCGGATGTTATTCGAGTTATACAGCTTAGACAACGACACGCATAATGTTCGCGAAAGGTTAAAACATGCACGCCCGACAGGATCGGGTCTCTTCCTGCTTCGCGTTACTTCACACGCCAAGTCACCTCTCTCGCTATCTCGTGTGTCTCTTATCAGGATTATTAAGTGCACTCAGGAGACGGTCCCGTCTCGTCCGAGCGAGGCTCCGCGCGATGCATTACAACGCCCCGTCGAAGCCTCAGCGAGGTTGACCCTGACCTATCCCACGTGCAAGTGCCGTAAAAGTCTTGTTCGAGCTGCGAAAGTCAGCCTATAGACCCGATACATAGTGACGCTCTCTCTCTCTCTCCTTCCTTTCGCGAAAGAAAGGCGTTTTGCCATGTAAAACCCGACGAACTTGTGCGCGCTTGTACTCGCGGGGCGGGTAATTGCGGGTTTTCGACGGCGAGGACGAGTTGCGTTCATCGAGAACCTGCCTCGAGAAAGGGACAAAGAGAGAAAGAGAGAGCTTAAAACGCGTGCGGTTTAATCTCAACGATTCCTACGAGGGAAACGAAAACAATGCTTCGACCCTGTGAAGATTCGTGATTTTATCGAGCTGAATATGATTAACACCGATTTTCGTTAACGTCCTAAAGTCACAGCATTTTAAATACAACGGATGCGAGTACCATCGAATTCTGCCAAGATTCAGAGCTTGGGGACTATTTAAAAAAAAAGAGACCTATTTTGTAGAGCGTGATCTGAACTGGTAATTTTCTCGTTTACGGTCCAGATCAATTTGAAACAAACCGCTCGTTTGATAAGAAGATCTCCTCCACTTACCTCTTCAGGCTAGCGTGCTTCGCGCCGTTCAGAATCTTGTTCTTGCGTTCGCTGCCGGCGGTGCTGGCCACGCTGTCGATGCTGTAGAGGCTGTCGTCCTTAGTGACCCTGTTGGCGTTGTGCAGGGTCGATTTCCTCGCGGTAGTCGTCCCGTTGTGCTTCGGGCTCTCGACCGGCCGAGGAGAGCCGTGCCGGCCGACGGGATCGCCGCCGGCCGGCTCCTCAATCCTGGTGGAGACGATCATCGCTCTAGTCGCGTCCGTGCACTTCCTCGGCGACGCGCTCACCACGGCAGTGCTCTTCTGCAGCTTGCCGGTCACGCGATAATTGTTCTGCTGGCTGCTGGGCTCGCCGGGCGGTGGCTTGTCCTCCGTCGGCAGCATGTACGACAACATCGTCCCTTTTTCCTTCACCTGGGCACACGGGGAAGCAAACACGTAAGCGGAAATTCAGTACGATCGCCGTGCAGGATCGCCGGGAGTCATTAACCGGGTAGGCGCGACGGTGAGAAAAATACGAAGCGACACAAAAGAGATCAATCGAGGGTCGTCGGAAGCGGATAGAAAAAGTATACCGTTCACGGTAACAAGAGCATGACGGCGAGCCGGTTGATTAATGCTCCGAGAGACGTAGTTAGTGTGGTTATAAGTTAACGACATACCGTTCGGAACAATTAGGAAAGATTCGGATCATTTTAAACTGAATCGAAACGCCGGCGGTTACAAAGAGACTGAAATAGCCTGTTCAGACGGACGTATTCATTTAAGATCGCGCTAAGGGAAACTTTTTTGAAACTTTGAATATTTCTAGTCACAGTTTTCTGGGGAAACAATCGTATAATCATTTTGCGCGGTACATACAATCTTGAGGAAAATTGATTTCACGAAACAGACCAATTCTTTTTAACCCTTTGAAGCATACATTTTTCTATTGAACCATTTTTTGTGAAACTTTGAATACTTTGTACAAAGTTTTCAAGAAATAATCTTAAAAAACTTGGTCAATAATGAATTTCTCCGAAAAAATTACTGTTTCTTCATATTTGTTCATTTATAAAACTTTAACAATAAATATTAAAGACTACTCAACTTTTTTTTTATTCTTTTATTGCTAAGATACCCAAAAAATGCAGAAAACCCGACCTAAATGCGTTAACTAGAAATTAAATGGCTAAAAAGTAAAGAGGTTGGGGTGGTAACGTGGGTTACCACCATGCTTCAAAGGGTTAAAAGGATAACGTAGGAAAAGCTGCGCTGTATCAAGACCGCACACTTTAGACTATCGAGTAAAATGAAAGATTAACTTAAAAATCTGCAGATAGATACACGCAATGAGAAAGATATCCGATTAAAAGATAATCGGATAATCCAATTACATAATAACAAGCGGACATAGCTGATTAAATTGTACATCCGATGAAAAATAAGATTGGTTCTTCGATCAAGTTCCATCGGATATGTACATAATTTAATCGGAAAAATTAACCATCGGAAATATTATTTTTATCCGTTGAAAATTTTGCTCAGTGCATCATTAATTTTCGCACCTCTGACAGGCCGTAAAACTGTCACAAGAGAAACTTAATCGAATATCGAGTTGAACTATCGGGAGACAATTGCGGTACCGTCGAGACGAGAGACCACGGAACAATAGCGAGCACTGTTCGTCGAGTATTAAAAGGGTTAAGCCGGGTAAGCGGTTCGATATCGCGCGACGGTCGAGCGATTATACGAAATCGCGCGTGTCGCGTCGCCTGTAGTTCGTGCACACAGTGGCAAGCACTATTATTAGTGCGATAAGTCAACCGTCTCCTGTCAAATTGGTGCGTGTCCGTCGCGTCGCGGTATCTAGTGTCTCCTTCGCCCGGACGAGCGTCATCGTCATTAGCGAATAACTGTATTGGACCCGTTTCGCCACGACGTTACGCAAACACCCGCGGATCAATCGGAACGAGAGAGCCGGGGCGTAGGAGACGATCCGCTTTAAATGCGTTTACGTAGTCACTGACTGACATAGACCTGACGTCGCACTTCCTTCAGGCGCCGCCGCGTCTTCGACAATAAAGTCTGCGATATCGGATATAGAAGGGAAAAAAAATCACTGGAAAGAACGTCGATTTAGCTGGATTTGTACGTTTAACGGCATCGTTGATAAATGGAAATTCTGACGCACGAGAACGCACGAGAAGAATGAGAGAGGTACGTCATTGTAGCCGCCAAGTCGATCGAGACTAGAAGAAAGAGCGGACTTTAATAAACGGAGTAAACGCTTAAACACGATTGTGAGAAAATAATATATGTCCACAGGTTTTCAGCACTAAATACGCGACTGATAAAAATGTTGAGAAGGTACTGTTCTTCTGAACAAAGCAATTGGAAGTAATCAGCGTAGAAATGATCCACGAGCGCACGGCAATTCGCAAACGTACACGAGATAAAATCCAGAACGTCGTCGTCTATGGCCCGGTTTCACCAACGTCGTCTAACTTTAAGCTTAGCTTAATTCGTTCTTCGTCTCTTTTCACTTTAGAAAGAGACAGGCGTGGATTAAACTACGATTAAAGTTACGCGAAGTTTGGTGAAACTGGGCCTAAGATATCTTCGACGGGGACGACAATCAAGGGAAAAAGCACCACGGAGTCACCTAAGAATTCGTGCACAAAAGTTTCAAAGCAAACAGAAGCGAAGGAGATCCACGTAGCTGATTTTCGCGTCTCGTATGTCGGGCTCGACTCACCGGCGCGAAAGCTCACGCGACATTCGTCGCTCACCCACGAAAGCTTTGCATCTATCGGCGATCTCTCCCCCAGGTCGTTTAAACTTAGTCTCAGTTTACGGTCAGACGCACCCACCACTGTTCGTTTCTCACGCACGCCGATTTCGCACGTCGGCTCGTTAACTCGCGCGTACGCGCGTTGCCGCAAACCCGTGTTTCGCGACTGCTTCCGCGACTCCAAGTCTCGCGCTAACACGCTCGCCCGCTCGCGTCGACGCCTGCGCGCTCAAACCAAGTCGCACTCGCGTCGCGCGGTACTTTTGCGATTGCCATCTCGAGCGCCAAAGCGGCATTGATGGACCATCTTGAAGCTTTTGAAATTGTTTCAGCGCGCGCTCAAGCCCTGCCGCAAAGGCGCACCTTTGCGTCCCCGAGTTGAAATGACTCAGTTAAAATGTGGAAACCGCACACTCGACGTGCATTCATCGCGACTTTCCGGACGATTCTCAGACGGTAACTTGTAACGCCGAAATTTTCGCGTCACTCTGACGCCCCCAACGCGAGTACCGTTACACTTTCGGTGCAGCAGCGAGCGTCTACGGCGGAGGACAGCGAGGAGGGAAAAGGAACGTTCTCGCCAGCGGAACGACGAATCGCGACTGAGCGCGACGCAAAAGCGAGGCAAAGGTTGCAAGACAGGCGGCCGACTATAGCTATACCTACTCTACTCCGCTCTAGTCGCTGCTCTCCGTTCTGCCGTTCCTAGACGCCGCTCTAGGCTCTTACATCAATTCGGGGCTCGCAAACGTCCTCCCGGAGGCGCATGCATCTTGCACCGCGCACCGGCCTACCTGCCGCACGTTTTTCCCCAGCCCGACATGAATTCGGATTCCTGCCCGCTTTGAAATAGTGACTTTCTATACCTGTAGGACTCGCGACCGGTCGTTAATGTTGCATCGAGAGCGGTAGATCGTTAAGGTTGCTAGTTCTTGCAACCGTGCGCGAAAGTGGATCGTTTCTGTAAAAAGCGGTAAATTGGGAATCGCCATGGTCGCCGGGTAATCGTACGACCGCGTCAACCTGCGGACCATTCTTGCACGCTTCTAATAGTAATTGCTTTCTCCAGGACAGGTACTTTCTCCATATTTTATTGACACACGCATCCCGGCACCGAGTTCTTTCCCGTTACGTAATGCCCTGCCGATGAAAATGTCTGAATTATGTACGTCGATTGTTTGTCTAATTTATTTTCACTAGATCCGATAAGAGAAAGATACGCGCGGGAGACTGGTATTTATTTGATTGCTTCTTCGTATCTCTCTATCCCGAGGCTGAAACGTGGCAGAAGAGTACTTATGATCATTGTAGGGAGGAGAAATTGTTCCACCGAATCGATAAGATTGCAGTTGCGATTCAAGATCAATTCGCCGAGACGCATCAGTTGGATCTGTAAATCTCGCGCACCAGTACCTTATCTTTTATTAATAAAGATCGCAATCGAACTTCCTCTTCATTTATTACCGTAATTGAATTTGAATGCTAAAAACGAACTATTTTCTATCGTTCTGACTATACGATAATTGTCTACAAATAAAATATATTTAAATATTTTTTAAACGACTAGGTCTTATTTAAAAGCACTACAACGTTTCGGTCCCTTTTCGAGTAATCTGTTCACACAATTATTAATGATCTCATATCGCTTGTTTGGCCAACATCTTAGACTAATATCTTTCTGCCATAGTGATATCATTAATAATTGTGCGAACCGATTACTTGAAAAGGGCCTCCGAATCCGGGACCGAAACGTTGTTGTGTTTTTCAAATAAAAACATTGGCCAGTGTAGGTCGTTTAAAAATTACTAATTATCATTGGTTTTAATCTACTGGCGATATTAAATCTATTTGTGAAAATATATATTTACTTCTTACGACAAAGAAATTGATCAAACAACTTTGTGCGCGTACGCGTCCGTCTCTCGTACAATTATGATAATAACTCTTTTGAATGACTTCTCGGTGACGTAGAATTGAGGCCTGCTCTAGATCCGCGATAGCCTGTACGCGGAAGAGAATGTATTTTAAGATACACCCTCTAATCTCCGCCGTCTCGCCGATTTGCGACATTACTCGAAGTATTCCGCGGAACCGAAACGGTCGATCGCTCCGCGCGTGCAGCTAAACTGCAGGTGCAAACGCGCATTCGTCGTGGCAGACATTCAACCTGCTCCTTTCCCATGCGAACCCCCGCCTGGTTTAAAGAGCCCCGAAGCCCTTCCGTGCGTGAAGAATTTCACGGCTGAATCGGCTCCCGTCCGCTCCCGTTACGCGACTTTGCGAACACCGGAACGAACTCGGTTTTCCTTCGACAAATCACGGTCACGGATATTTCGAGCCCGCACTCGTCTGCGACTCGTTTCCAAGGTAGACTCGCAGCCAAGTTGACCCTTTAACCGACTTCGCCCGCTTGTGTCTTTTACAATGTTAGATCTATTGTCCAATCGCGTAATAATTAATCTATTAATTTGCGACATTTACAAAGGGTGCGAAAATTAACTAAAAGTCTCTAAAGAGCAGTTTAAATATTGTACACTATTTCCCGTTCTCTAAATAAGATACATTTTTCCATGTTCTCGGCAAGATTGTGATATTTTCAGTTTTAATCATTTTTACATTGACATAAGGGGAAATTTGTCACGAAGCCGCAGGCAAAACGCGGCAGAATACAAACTGGACGTACTCACGTTCGCGCCAAGAAGTACTCGAGGCAAGGATGTCCCATATGTGGTCCTCTTGATGGAGTAGCATCGGGACTACCTGAAACATTTGCAGTCGATTAGTGTCGTGCCATATTTTCTCTGTTACCAGTCAATTACGTTTAGGATTTATGAGCTATGCCTCTTTCAGAAAATTTTCTTAAATAAAATTTGTATGTGAAACTACAAGTCTTGCAGTGCTTCACTCATTTCTTCGCTATCGTTATGAACGCGATTATAAAGTTCTACTTCACGACGTTCGAGATAAAGTCTAGTTCCAAGATTACTTTGAGGATTGATTAAAGTGATAGCTTAAAGATAAACGTGTATTATACGATACTATAATCACTGGGCTGTTAGACTACGAACACTGTCCACAGTTTGGGACTGAAAGAGCTCTAGGTATCGGTCTAAGAACGACAAGGTATTCGCTAAACAGTCTATTACTTGAAAATGAAGAGAACGTATATACGACGGGGCTTCTCCCCTCTTAGCCGGGGAAAAGCTTGGGAAACGAGGAGAGGAAACGATCTCGTCTCCCGCTTGAATGGCCACCTGTTTTCGCGGACAGGTGACATCACGCACACGCGGGCGTGAGAACCGAGGACGCACGGGCCGAGGGCAATGACTTCTGGAACACCGGCGCGCGCCGAGAAATGAATAACGATGCTCTCTCCCTCAAGAGGTTCGCGTTGCCAGGAGGGGAAACTGGTTGCCGCGATTCCGCGGAGCAAGTTCGGTAGCTGTTTCAACGGCTGAGTGGAACCGTTTGAATAGCTTTTCGAAGCCATTGTGTGTCTCTGATATAATTACGTTGGAACAAGATTCGCGCGCCGCGAGACGAGTTACAGCTTTGATGTCGCGCGCGCGGTAAACGCAATGGGTCGACGAGAGCGTCTTCCAAAGTAAAGGCCTGTTGGTCCAAGTTCCTAGCATCGTGGACACAGACCTTTAGACCCCGACATCTCCAAGACTGCACGCGTGATAAGAGCCATACGTTGGAGCAAGATTCGCGCGCCGCGAGACGAGTTACAGCTTTGATGTCGCGCGCGCGGTAAACGCGATAGGTCGATGAGAGCGTCTTCCAAAGAACTTGGGCCAAGTTCTAGCATCGTGGACAAGCCTTTGGACTCCGATATCTCCAAGACTGCACACGTGATAAGAGCCATACGTGCGGGGTTGTTTCGAACCCCGCGGTGTGCATCGCAGAATTAAGAGCCCGGCTTATCCGCTCGATTACTCCGCGTCGGGCAACCGTTGCGCGATAACTCCACCGCGCTTATCACCTGCGCGTGAGTCACCTTACCTTGCACTGCGTTCGCCAAGGTCGTACGAAGGCGAACGCGCGGCGACCACGTTTTTCATTCACGCGACAAATGGCCACCGGCTATCGTACCGAGTTTCTGATAAAAGGGAGGGCAGGAAACCCGAGGATACTCGACGACTCATGCACTCGATGCTATCGGGATTTTCACGAGCACCATCAACGAAATGTATAATCAAGATTGAGACATTTTTTCACGTCAGGCAATTTCTACAGACTCGTCTCGAGACGCGAAATGAGGAAAATGAGTATCAAAACGTTACGCTGACCCAATTTTGGATTGTCTCGGAGACGCGAAGGTTAAACGCGACGACGGCGAATCGCGACGTCGCAACGATGGCCGCCGGTTCCGCCGCCGATTACGGAGCAATGATGCAATGCGCTTGAGTGCACCGGGGTGCTAAATTGATAAATTTGCATGCCCCCGCCGTTTGCGTTCGCACGCGGCGCGTCGTATCCCCGTGCTGCACGACTGGAACGGGCTTCGTCTCGAGAGCGAAATAAATCTCGGCCGTTCGCATAATGCAGACGAAGCACGGGCGGTCCGCGATAAATCTGCCCTTGCGAGTATCCGAAATGTCAGTACAATCGAGCGCATAAAACGGATGCATAACGCAGCGCGTCATTCCAGATGAATTAAGACGAATTAATTCCGAATTTTCTCATATATGATAATTTTCTCAAGAAAGGTTTTTTTTAAATAATTCTTTATATATTTCATCTACGCAAAAGAATTACAAGTGACGCGAAAAAAAGTGAACGGTAAAAATTAAGTTTCGAGCCGAGGCAGCGGAAAATTTGAAAAGACGTCTCCTTGAAGGTTTCACCTTCGGAAAGACGGATAATGTACCATTGGAAATTTATCTCGTCGGTGCAACTTTCTTACATATATTATACAGGGT
>NW_011967144.1:184815-209827 GCF_000949405.1 Vollenhovia emeryi
TTAGGACACTTAACCCTGAAACACCCTGTAGATTATAAAATCACGCGAGAAAACACAAATACGAAATAATAAAGGAGTAAGAGCCAAGACAGAAAGTTAGTGTTTAAGGCCCGGCTTTTCGTTTTCTGGTTAATTGTTCACCAGAGAGTTAGTCGATTCTCTGTCTCTTCTCAGATAACAACATAGAAACAGATGAAGAGCCGACTAACCTCTGGTTAACAGTTAACCAGAAAATGAAAAGTCGGGCATACATAATTTTAGTTTTAAGTCTACTGCACAAAATAGTATAATAAATCACGTGAGAAAGTTGTACACCACAAACTTAATAATTTATGCACGATAAAGGAAAACTTTGTATTCGCGAGCGATAAGAACTACAAGTAACGCAAAAAAAAGGGAACGGTAAAAATCAAGTTTCGAGCCGAAGCAGCGGAAAATTTGAAAAGACGTCTCCTTGAAGTTTCACCTTCGGAAAGACGGATACTCATTGGAAATTCATCTCGTCGGTGCAACTTTCTTACGTATAGATTATAAAATCACGCGAGAAAACACAAATACGAAATAATAAAGGAGTAAGAGCCAACGGCTTTTCGTTTTCTGGTTAATTGTTCACCAGAGAGTTAGTCGATTCTCTGTCTCTTCTCAGACAACAACGTAGAAAAAGATGAAGAGCCGACTCTGGTTAACAGTTAACCAGAAAATGAAAAGCCGGGCATACATAATTTTAGTTTCAAGTCTACTGCGAAAAATAGTAAAATAAATCAGGTGAGAAAGTTGTACCGCAATCTTAATATTTTATGCACCATAAAAGAACACTTGGTACTCGCGAGCGATAAGAGTTTACTCTCGTGGGAACTTGTTTTATTATACAGTGGCAAAGTGACGCAACTTTTCGGGACGATTATAGTTACGAAGAATACGAGAGGCTTACGTGTACGAAACGATCGGCGAATGACATCATCGACCACCATCTTGCCCGATGAGAAACGTTTACTCGAATGTTTGCCGCGCCGCCAGATGCTCGTCACGCCGTGTATATTTAACGAGTAGAGAGAGTATCGCGAATGCCACGCGATTATCGACTTTAAGACCCGCCAATTTCCCCGGCGCATCCTTAATCACGCGATCGGACTCCTCGAAGCAGTCCATCGATATTATTGCTCGAGTGCCGTTGCACTCGTACGGAGGAACGGGCTGGGAATGAAACCGCCGCGCCGGCGAGGGTTAAAGCACCGCCTCTACAACGATTATGTTTCTACTCACGAACGCGATTTCACGACACACGTGCATTGCAAACGCGGATGAGGTCATCGCGGTGACGTCAACATCTGATTGCGCGATCTCTCCATCTCCTTCCTTCCGCCCCCGCCATTCGGTTGAGTCAATAGGCAAGCGACCGGGGAGAAAAGTTACAACTTTACGCGTATAAAATTTTTGTAATTTTCAAATTCAGGAACAAACACAATTGTTTCGACGTACGATGCCTCTGCGCGGATTTATGTTTCATCGCTCGTTGGTCTGGATTGTCGGAGGCACAAAGCAAACGGTAAAAAATGTAAAAATCCACATGAATTCTATCTACGTGTCTCTTAGAAAAGCCAGACTTGTCTCGATGAAATATCGTTATTCTTCATCGGACACCTATGCACGTCGGTGCACCTATGAACGCACTTCCGCTCCAGCGCGCATACAGTACATACATTATATTTTCAGCCACAAAGTTGATTCACGAGCCGGCCTGAGTCGGCCAGGAATAGTCGATCACTGTAAAGCCGTTGCGCCCGCGTAGGAAGAGCCGGCCAGCTCGCTCGACTTTCATTGCCGGTCTAGTCGTCAAGAAAACTGACGTTTACTGCTACGTAGGGCTCGCAGAGTTAGAGAGAGAGAGAGAGAGAGAGCTCTCGTTAGAGCTCGCGTTGCGTTATCGACGGCCTCCGCGATCCAATTATTCTACCATCTAATCCAATCCGACATGATAATTACAACGCGGAGTCGTCCCGCTGTCGGTGCTCGTTAGCTCTCGCTCGCTCCTCGAAGGTGAGAAAGTAGGCAACGTGAATGCAGTTTGGGGCATAAAACACCCGACGGTTTTTGAAATAATCTGAACACCGTGCGCTTGGTCAAAGATATGTTTTGGTCATGTTGATGGATACACGGTTGTATGGAGTTTCAGATGACATGGTGCACTGACGGTTTTATTGTAGTTTATTTTTTGTCTGTGGTACAGGTTGGTAACGCAGTTGGTGTGGTTATCGTCTGACAGTGCACTGCTTGGGGTTCTTCGTTTTTGTTCTTGTGGGAATTTGTGAAAAGCAAGGCGTACGAAACACTTGGAGCTGAAGCAGGGCATTCGCGTGGCCATAGAGGAGATCCTACAGAACGTTCTACGACGAGTAATGCATTCTCTTCCTACCGGGATGCAACAGTGTGTGGAAAATCAGGGTGGACATCTCACATTATTTTTCAAAAGTGAACCATGTCGTCTGAAACTCCACGCAATTGTGTATCTTGCAACATGACTGGAACGTATCTTCGACCAAGCGCGCAGTGTTCAGATTATTCCAAAAACCGTCAGGTGTTTATGCCCCAGCCTGTATGTGATCGAGCCTCTCCCGATAAAAGTCGGAAAGACGCTGAAGGTTAACGAATTCCGTCAATTCAGCTTCGCCGCAATTGGAAGCTTGACACTGGACTCTCGATTGCGCGTGCAACAACTTAATAATTTCACGCGAGTTTTACTCGGAATTTACGGGACTAACGTAGACGTGTTGTGTTTAACGCGGCAAATAAAGAGTTACGTGAGATACAATTTGTAGACCGCGCAAGAGCCGTGTTCGACGGAAAGAGAGTCAGCGTAGCAGAAATAACGCGCATAAATTTGCCACCGATTAGTTTCTCATCCCGACGCCAATCTGACTTAATTGGACCAGTAACGTCGGGAGGAATTTTCTCATAGGTAGACGTTAATAACGTCTTCTTACGCACACTTGGACGATTAAGAAGTAGAACGAAATAATCCGCAATTATGCCCCGTCCGTCTGTCCTACTACCACTCTTCGTTCTCTCTCCTTCTCCGGTCTCCGTAGTTTCCGGCACGACTCGATAACGTTACATCGCGACGCGATTTCCGGCGGCGTGACTTCCTGCTGGTGCGAAGCGTGGACTCCCGAGGAGCCTCCGGCTCTCGAAGATCGTAACCGGAACTCGCGCGCGCAAACGATACCGTTAGTCGCGTCTTCCTCGTCGCTCCGTTAATAGAGCAGAGCGCGACGGTGCTTCAAGTAGGCGAGCTTTACGACAGGCATTCGGAGACCTGCCTCGTCTGGCCTCGTCAAGTGCTATTTCAAGCAATAAAGCGATTAAGACAATTAGCTATTCTAAAGTGAGATTTTTTTTACCACGACTCCTCGTTAACTCGCTATTCGAAACTGCATCCCGGTGTTTCTCACAGGTACATTTTTAAAGAGAGAGAGAGAGATTACGCTTCTATTCACTCAAGCACCACTGCGCGTTGGTGGCGGAAGCACGAAAATTGACTCTAACGACGCCGTTGTCCCGCGAATTCACATCGCAGAGTGACGCGCCGGCGCTATATCTCTCGGACTTATAGATCCGCCGATAAAGATCACGAGCGTAAACGCTTTAGAGCCTTATATAATAAGAGAAGCGCCAACTTGTTCCTACTTGCTGCCAATTGGTCGGTCACAGCCGCCATGTTGATCCTACAGTTCCGCGCATAGAGGTGAAACTTATAATTGTGATCGAATAAATCGATACATTATTTTTGTGACCACGGTAAGTAGAAAAGTTTTTTTAGTCTTAACGGCTGTTAAATAAATGCACGGGACTTCGCTGGGCGCCTTATTTGTGCCAAACAGCACACACATGTGTAGTTTAACCTTTATCGGTGTGTTGAATTCTCATTATAATTCGTTTCTTTGTTCAATTTCTATTTTAGATGACGAAGTACTGTGTACGTATATAGTCGCTGCAAAGTAACAGAAGCAAAATTTTATGTTGCTTCCATTCCCCGATTTCGATTCCCGATCGAATTCCCGAAAGATTTTAGGAAAAATTGTACTTGAATAACTTATATGTGTTATAAATATAATCCTTTTAAACAAATTTTAAGTTTTTGTAAACGTGTGGTGCTCCAACACTCTTTAAAGAGCGGAGTACTATCTGAGATCAAAATGGCGGCGATGGCAGAGAGGGGGTAGAGTCGGCGCGTCTCTTATTATATAGGACTTTAAAACGCTTTAGGCCCGGTTGCATCAACGTCGCTTAATTTTAGCTTAATCTAACCGCTTCCCTTAGAAAGAGACAAAGAGTGAATTAAGTTAAGGTTAAAATTAAGCGACGTTGGTGCAACCGGGCCTCAGTCTGGATCGAGACTCCTGACTACGAGAGTTGCGCGTGTTCGACGTGTGTCGCGTGATTCATGAATCCTGAACTTCATAGCTATGCCAACTGTTATAATCTCGGAATTTATGCAGACACAAGATGCACGCATTTACGGATCTTCGTATACACGTGTCCTAATCGTGAGTTCATTCGATATCAGTTGCAATAAAAATGAAACAATAATAGAAAAAGGATTTATCGAACGCACGAGATAAGAATAATCTGATGTTCAACAACGCGGTGGAACGCCATCGATTTTTTACGCTGGACTCCAATGCCGTTGGGCTCTTTAAAGCGAAGGAAGAAGCGATTTGTTCAGTGCATTCAGACATGCTCTACTTTGTGCCTATCTCGCGGAGGACAGGAAACCGGTAGGCCGATTAATTACGATAATGCAATAATCCGCCTCGCTACCGGCGGACGAGGAAGCGCGTACAAAAGACGAGGAGAACGTCATAACGATCGCCCCCCGGTCTCTCCTTGATCCTGCATCTTCCGCAACTCTTCGGCTTCCTTCTGTCACGAACATTAACGTAACTGTAGTATTAGCGGACCGTAATACGAGCTACCGTCTCGCTCGTAGCGACGTTGCCTCCAGACGACAGGTACTAAGATTACATGCGTACAGGGTGATTCCTACTGTCATGCGAGAGCTCCGCGAGAGACCTTAAATTGTCGAGAGAGAGAGAGAGAGAAAGAGAGAAATAATGATATTTTCATTCGTAGCATCCGCGAGAAGCATAACAATAAAAAGTTAGCAATGTCCAGATTTTCATTTATTCCATGGTTTATGCACTCAGAGAACAATGTGGGTCTTGATACAAACTACCTTTTCCATTGTTTCCTTCGTTTCATATTATATTATTCTTTTACGACTACAAGTGTGCGTTCAAGGCTTTACCAGATTCAAGTGCATTTAGCTTCAGCAAAATGATCACAACGCTATCACGAAAATGATACTTTAGTATGTCGAGTCTTATAAAAATTAGGATGTACGCTATTCGAGACTTTTAACGAGTCGACGACTGGGTTGCCGTATCTCTTTAATGAGAATCGATAAAATGCGTCGTGTTAACGGCGAAGATTAACCTGAATCGTTATCAAAAGACACACCGCCAGTAATGTCTTCAAGTGTAAGCAATTCCCCAGTAATGATCTTTGTACAAAGTAACGCATTTCAAACGCGCCATAACAGATACTTCAAATGGCGTTATATTCCTCAGGCAGCGATAACAACTGAAGATTACACGCGGTCTTAGTTCACAGTTAGAACTGAACTAAAAGTATTTTGTTGCGAAGTCCGGAAACGATAATTTATTTCTCACGGAATTTCCGCTTGCGGCATAATAATCGCAGCATCAAAGAGATGTGACAAGGATGAGAAATTAAAACAAGAAATTCAAGAGGAGCATTTAATAAAATTATACACCGCGAGCGCGGGACTCAATCCCGGAACCTGTGTCTAATCTTTCGAATTAAAAGTCCCTTCGAGTTGCGATATCTTTGAAATTAAAGCCGCGATAAGAGAATTAAAATAGAGGGGACCCCCAAAGTGTACGTCAAAGGATTAATAAGCCCGGGTCAGCGACCGTGGCTGGACGTTTTATCGACGAGCCGCGGCGCGAGTGGGTTTCGTCTGGCTTAAATCGTTCGTATCTCTACGGGCCGATGGATTCGAGGGTGCAACGATGCGCGTGTGCTGCGCATCGCTGCAATTTCGCGCGAGAGATCACTAAGTTTCCGTGCGGCCAGCTCGCGCGCCATAACGAGATAAAATCATTTCGCGGCATCAAAGCGACGAACGGAAGGGATTCACGGAACTCTTTCTTCCGTTTATCTCGTTTCTCAATTTATTGGACACCGCCGGGAGTTAAGATAGCTCGCGGCTCCCCCGGTAATTAGCACGTTGCCGATCAAAGCGCTATATTTATCCCGCCTTGATTTATATTACGCGGCACAAATACGTCTCGCGGGATAGACGCGACCCTGCTCGCAGGGTCTAGGAATTCTTCGATAGATTTGGAATCGATATTTTTCCTTAGCTAATTGAAATTGCAAATCTTCAACGTGTTTTATGTCTATTTGTTACTTTTTAATCGAATATTTTGGTAAGTAAACGTTCAGAGAGTGAGAGCAAGATCGAATGCGAAAAAAATGGGGCCACTTGCCTATGGACACTTGTTCTCACTCTTTCATTGAAGAATTTATTATGTACTAAGCCCTAAGATGTGAAACTTACAGAAAAAGATTGCATAATTTGAGGATTCGTAATAAATACACAAATCATGGTGGGAATAAAAATCTGAATTTTCCTTTACCGTTGCACGAATTCTAAGGATAAAAGCAATAAAAGTAAAAAGGGACGAACAGATTAGAAATAGTAATAAAACAATTAAATTCATTGCACATTTGCGCGCAATGATTTATTTATGCCGTTAAAGCGTAATTTGTAATCGTTTGTAACTCACGTCTCTTTTCATATGTAATAAAAATGCTTCAGTTTACAGTTGGATCGATCGATTGGTAATGTGAGAATCCAGTCCGTTATTTACCACCGGATAAAAACGTTTCGTTCCCGCGTGAAATGCCGTTTACTACGATCACCGTAATAACAGGCGGAACGATAATGACAGTGCCACCGTGCGGGTTAACAATTTGCGCGAGTCCGACCAGTTAGGTTCTGCATACGTACGATGCCGTGGCATTGAAATTTCCCCCGACAGACTATTATGCGGTCGTCCACCTCGCGCGATCATCGACTTCAAATTGGCAAAAGGTCCCGGTATACGAGAGAGGATGATGACAGAAAATATTTCGCGGAGGAAAATTTGCAGCGAAAGAAAAACTTAAATGGACGACGTAAGAATAGATCGGTGTGCCAAATCTTTCTGCGAACAGCACCGATAAAGGTCTTTTAAAAACGTAGGGTTTAGCTACTGCCATTATTGCGAGGCAAGCGTGTTAGTGCTGAAATTTAGCGTAAGTTTAGTAAGCGAGCAACGTGCTCGGTGTTCGGAGCGCATCCCAGCATTGTGAACTGTCTCTGACCCGTTTACATTGGCTTCCGACAAAGTTAGCCAAAGAATCTCGCCTCGGGCCGGGTGTTCTTAGATTTGCCGGCCAGCAATGTTGGCAAAGACTTGAATGTTCGGAACTCGTTTAGATTATCGATAACGGTTGGCCAATGTAGTTTACCGATGAAATTAAAGTTACCTCGAGAGTAAATAAAACGATCGTGGCAGAAGTATTTCAGACTTTACTTCGGTTTCTCTCTCAAGAGAGTCGCTACATGGTTATATCCTTTGCGAAGAACTATCGTAATGCTCGTTAAAATAAAAATAAAGAACGCATCGTTTCGGCCACGCGGAGATGAAAGCCGCAACGAAATCAGGCTGATTACCTCAGAGGACTCGGCCGACTTGTCGTAACTCGGTCGACTATTTGGCCGATCGTCAACGACATGATCGATATATTATGCGTTGTCATCAAATGCGGGACGAATCAGTCACGCACGCGTTTCGCAAGCGTTCGAGTCGGAACAAAGGAGCACTTAACATTTTTACCGACTCGGCTATAAAGTTGACTGGCCACACGGAGAAAATTTTCTCTTAAAATTTCTCCTCAAAGTCGTGTAATCGTGGGACAACTTGGCATTTTGAAGAATTTTACGAGAGTTGTCCCACAATTACATGATTTTTCAGGGTAAATTTTAAAAGAAAATCCTCTCCGTGCACCGTGTGCTGTGGGGAAATGTTCAGAAACGTCGAGCATTATCTCGCGCAGGATTGATTCGTGAGACATGAGACTCAGAGAGAAAGGTATATGTATTTTAATTAGCAACGTCAGTGTCTTCTTGACCGTACCTGGTATTTTTCGCAATAAATTTGCTGTATTATTTAAAAAATGCCAGGTATGGTCAAGAAAACGCTGACTGATATTAATAATCATACAAGTCGCATAAAGAATCCGTCAAAGAATCTAATTAAAGTAATAAGAATTCGTCAATGTCGCCAGCGATAATTAACAAGGTCAGTGCTTTCTTGACCATACCTGGCATTTTTTAAATAATACAGCAAATTTATTGCGAAAAATGTCAGGTATGGTCAAGAAAACACTGACCTTGTTAATTATCGCTGGCGACATTGAAGAATTCTTATTACTTTAATTAGATTCTTTGACGGATTCTTTATGCGACTTGTATGATTATTAATATGTTATTATGCTCGACAATATTCATGTCATGAATACGATGTAAGTTTGACGAAACATACATTTAGACCACGGTAGCAGTGTAGTGGTGTTCCTGTGCGCACATAATCGTATATGTGACATAACCCAATACGCTAATCTTGCACGCGACGACGTTGTCGCTGACCTTCAATCAGCCGCGGGACCCTCTTTTTCCCACGGCCGACTGCTTCCGTTTAGCGCCGCTGGGCACACGAACGCCCCTCAGTCCTCGATATGCAGAGTATAAGTCAAAATACTCTACTCGAATCAAGAAAGAAAAAAAACCAAGATTTAATTTTCCTTTGATCTAAGATATTGCCAAACACACCAGTCAAGTTGAATAAGTTGTAGTAACAAGATGATGCGATATAATGTAATAGTTATTTATTCATTTCATGATATTAAAAAAAAAGACAACTTTTGGCTATTAAATCGCTCCAAGTTTGAAACGTGAGACTTAAGACTTTTTTAAGTATGCAGCGACGATATTTACGTAATCCCGCAAGTTTCTTTCTGCACCCCACAAGTTCTCTCGGTGCGCCAGTTTACTAAGTTCCGAGGGGCTAGATCCCGGGAGATGCGTTTCGAGTGACCCGGTGATTCGGAATGCGGATAGAGCGTCGTGGCGACGGCAAACATTCTGCTCGCGAGAGCCCCGGGACGGGGAGGAGCGTGGGTGTGTCGAGTCAATTGGCGGAATTGGACGGGTTAAGTGCAACGATACGATAATCGAATAAAGTTATCGTTAGCTGTAAATGCCACGGAACGGGAACGGGAACACGATCTTTCACGAGCGAAGGCGCGCTTTTCGCTCTGGGGAGCCATTGAGCAGAAATACTTAACTTCTTATTCTCCACTGAACAACGCCGTTTTTTAATCTTCCGTTTATAGCACGTTGATTTCCTGTCATATTTTCCTTTCCAATTCTTTACTGCAATTTATGAATATATACGCATAAATTTGACAAATAAATTTATCAAACGAACTTTTGCGTTACATCCGCCATCTTAACTCTTTGGCGATTCTCGGGCGACGCGACGGCAAGACGCGCGAGGTCCGCGAGCCGCTTCCGGTTTTATCCATTTTAGCCGCGCTAATGGAGACCGTACAGACGCGTGGCTTAGCGAGTAGAATTTCGGTGGTTCTAGGAAGCTGGGCGGAGAGTTATTTCGATCCAGCGGCGTATACCGCACTGGGTCAGCGTCAGACAATTTCCTGAACGCATCTCTACTACCGGCATTCTGGATCTAGCGACATGTTTTTTCGTACAAAAAATCTCCCGAGCCTGTTAAATCTTGTCTTTAAACAAGGTCCTCTTGAATTTTTATTATCGTTTCACAAAATTGCAACTTTAGTTTGTTAGTAAATTTTAATAACGAAATTATAATTACTATTTTAAAGCCAAACGCTCAGATCTCGTAATCCAGTCTCTCTCTTTCTCTCTCGCGCATCCGAAGATCCGGCATTTAAAACAAGTATAAAAATGAGTTCAGTACCTCCCAAGAAATAGATACAGAAAATCAAAGAGATTTTACCAGAGGGTGCTTTAAAAGTTTCTATGCTATTTGACGTGACATTCTCATATTCACTTGCAACAATTTATCTCATGTTTCTTCGTCTATTTCAGATTAAAGGTACAAGCAGAAAATACGCTAACAGATAACAAATCAAACAAAAATTTAAAAGAAATTTTCTGTCACTTGTTGATCATTCGCTTTCGACTACTTAGGCTCGCTTTCACCAAACGTTGCTTAACTTTAATCTTAGTTTAATTCACGTTTGTCTCTTTCTAAAGTAACAGTTGGAAAGAGACAAAGAACGAATTGAGCTAAGATTAAAGTTAAACAACGTTGATTAAACCGGGCCTAAGACTGTGAAAAGGTTATATATGTTTCTTGTTTGGGACGTTAAGGCGTATCGAAAACTCATTTTACAGAGTTCAGAACGAGGGGTAAACCATAATCGCAAAATAAAGCTATTAGACCATTCAGAACTATTCGATCTCAAATTTCGATAAGAAGTTGGCACCCGATTTTTTAAATTTCAATTTCTTATTGTTAATCAACAGAACTCTTTTTATAAACTATTGGGAACTCTTAAGCTCTTCAAAAAGAAGCGGGAACTCCAGTCAGAACTACAAAATTTTTATGTTCGGGTGCAAAGTTAACACACGCGGGTAAACCGCTAAGGGCATCGTGGTGTACAGATGTGCGACATTACGGGGAATTACTAGGCACTTTTGGGGCATTGTAAAGATAAAATAAGATAAAACAAGATAAAATAAGATAACAAAATTAAGTAATGCCCGCAAGGCATTAGTGGGCATTGGTGCACATGATTTTGGTCGGCGGTTTACCCCTCGGTTCAGAGTGTGCGAAAAACAATCTACGTTTTTCTTTAAAAAAAAAACTATAAAGCATATATTGTGGTCATTTCGAGTGCATTCTTCCCCTCTTACAGGCGTAATTGGCAGCCTGTGTAAAATCATATTTTCTCTAGAAACGAAAAGATAGTCCACCGCAGATAGTCATTTTCGCACAACAGTAAATTGGCGGGAAATGGAGATGGAGCTCGATACCGCAACGCGTCGTCGTTTCTATAATTGCCAGTTTCGTGCACGAAGAGTGTTATACTGATATAACCTCGACTTTGCAAAGGTCGGCCAATCATTTACTCCGTACATCCGCACTACGTCCGGGCTCACTTTACGTTCCAAGCTGTTTAATTTACATTCGCGAAACTCTCCACATTACTATATGTACACGTGTATGTTATAGAGCGTTCTAACTATACTTCGAATAGCGTGCGCAAGCAGCAGAGTGCTGCTTGATGTTTCTGGGGTGAAAATTTCTGATCAAACAAGCCGCTGAAAATCAACGCGATACGAATAATTCCGTTAGTCGTGGAGAAGATTATGTAAACGTGGGAGTAAATGTAATCGCTTAATTGTTGTCGCTTATACTTGGCGCGAGACACTACCGTGTCTCGTGATTGTGCTGCACATAACAGACATTCACGTTCTTTATTCGCGTTTGTTTTATTTTGCACTTTAGTGGAACTCTCTTAAAATTGGGTTATTCCAAGATCGGCAAAGATAAAGTAAAATAACTGCTAAAGAGAAAGAAAAAATTACTTTTTATACTTTCAGTCTAGATAATTTTACAACAAAACGAATAAAAAATATGAAAAATTGAAAAAAAATTCAATTCGTCCGGCGCCTCGTGGATATCGGTATTGTTTCGTTCAGACGAAAAATTTAATTAACGTTACACAATCGTGTAACAGTGAGTTGGCATTGATGAAATAATTCGTAGACAATAGCAAACGTGAGGAATCTTGAATACCTTGTCGATACATAAACCGCTTGAAAAGGGTTAAAGGCAAACATTCGCGCCCCATAAAGTTGAAAGTGACGAGGCATGAAAGTGAGTGCTTTCTGGAGACGACAAGAGAGAGCTGGTAGAACAAGTTCTAGTGAATGGAGTGATGTAAGTCACTGAGCGAGCTTTCAATTTAAAATCCAATTCAAAGTCCATTTTCTAACGTATTATAATGTAAAATAAGTAACGTTCGCGATCTTCGAAAAATAAAAAGTGTACTTTCTTGGATTTCGCGTTAGTACTAAAAAAAACCGATGTATTTGTAACGAGGACTTAATACGCTCCATTATCGACGTACTAGCGTCGATAAAATATCGTTACTTCATTCCTTTCGCGTCCCGAGCCATCGATATGCAATGCCAAAAAAACTCAAATCCTCTCACGAAACGACTATAACTCGCACGCGCGCAAATATCGTCAGTGAGTTAGGTCAGTTGCCAGAATTAGAACGTGCCAGTGGATGATGGATGATCGCGTTTATGTTGCGTCGTATACAGAGAGGGTATAGAATTCGCAGCTATTTCTTGGCTGACTTTTCCTTAGCGGAGATTTGATCGATTTTCTTCTCTTTGCAATGTTGAAATATCTCAATTAAATTTGAAAAAAATAACTAAACTCTCGAATCTTATTCAAGATTCTTCGATCTTATTGACAAGATATTCTGAAAAGAAAAAAATCGCCTTTATGTCGACGCTTTCCAAAAGTATATCAAAATTCTGCGCGGAATTTTGTGAACTTTCGTAAATTGCGCGCAACACTTTTCCTCTCGTTATAGCTGTCCTGCTGGCGAGATGACAACTTGCGTGAATTTTCTCCCTCGCTTTCGTCTTCTTCGTCATCGCGCGAAAGCCTTCTCGAATTCCTCGCTGCACTGCTTCTGCACCTGACAGTCATTGCATGATATTTCCATCAGACGCCTACTGCGTGCGTGCGAATCGCACGCTACAGACTGGCGCGTGTCTTTTTTTTTGCGATCCGAAAGCCGATGTCCGACAGAAATATCGCGCGATAAACGCCGTGGGCGTGTAAGCCTCGCCGTAAGTCTTCGTATCCCCGGTGCTCATCGAGAATAGAGACAGGAGTGAAAACGGAAAATGCAACGAGAGATAGGAAAGGACCGGAAGAGAGGTTGAAGTACGCGAGTCAGTTTACGCGAGAGAAGAGGGGAGAAGGAGAAAAAGAGAACAAATCTGAGATGGTATTACGTTCCGAGGCAACGTTCTGTGACAAAAATTTCTTCAAAAACATATTTTTCCAAGCAAAATCCGTCCTCCTAAATCCGTATCGTTTAATCCGCCATTAATCTCGCTGTTCTATTCGGGACCATTGTGACCTATTTCCACTTGAAAAATGCGATAATTCTTTACGCGCCGCTCCTTACACATTTGAATTTCACGATTTATATCCCAACTCTTATAATCGCCAAACATATTTGTACTCGTAAAACGTGAAAGAGTGGAGTTTGTTTGATTCCAGTTGTTAAAATAGAAAGTTAAATGTAAAAGAATGGAACGTTTGACTCCAGTTAGAATAGAAGCTGATGAGATTGTAAACTCGAATTTACCAGATGTGCAATCGAACTTGTATATGTCAAATTAGATTTTTGATTTGCGTATCTTGAAATTAAAAATCCTTTTACAAAAGTTTAGCAACCGCGCGTGATTTGCAGGCGAAATGTTCCCGATAACAGAACGAGGGAAGGAGAAAGAAGACTGTATTTGCAGAATGTATTCGCATGACATACAGGATGGGCAGGTCGCGTTGAATTTCAAGCAGTTAACGAAACAACACTCATGCCCCGGGCCCTTCGTTTCCCCTTTCGCCCTTCGTGGCCGCCGGGCCCCCTGGCATTGTCGCGGACTCAGTGGCCCGTGAAGCTACCGATCGAGACCGATCCAGATCGGGTTTCATTGTCACGCCGTTCCTCAAAACCCGTGCCCAACCCTGATGCCCGACAATCAGGTGCGGCACGTACGTACGCCTATCGTGCGCGAACAAAGTCGTCCGGATATTAGCCCAGGAAGGAAACATAAATCCAAATCACCCGCACCTGCGTCGCAGACCCTCGTTACACAACCACGAGTCGGGTTCGCAAAAAAAAGAGATTTTATTGAAACAAAAGCTACGACAGACTGAGTTGATTGTGCCGATTCGAGAATACGGAATTGTGACGCGTTGTCAGTGTAATTACTTCCTAAATGCTATTAACTGCAGATTTCGAAACGTGTAAATTTAATGAAAGAAGAGCGTCAACAAAGAGATCAAGATAAATTCTAAACCACCGATCATCGACGCCAACAAACTTTAATTTATGCACAGAAAAAAATGATATTCTTCTTTTGAAAATATGTTTAGTTTCAACGTGAAAAACTTGAAATAAGATTATATTGCGAAGAAAACTTGCTTGAATGAAGCAATTTTATAGAATTCAATCAAAGAAAATATATACTTATTATTTAAGAATAATTTCCTTGAATGGAAAGGAAATAATATTGAATAGAAGATAACATATTTTCAAATCGAAGATTACAATTTTCTTAGAGTAAAATTACATATTGTATTCTTGAAGTGACAATTATAGTATTTAAATAAGACTGTAATATTGTTGGAATATAAGATTATTAAATGCTTCAAAGAAGATTATAGATTGTTGCGTATATACGAAATGAACGCGTTAATTTGAGTATATAAGAGTTTATTTGACACTTATGTTTTTTCTGTGTGTGGTAATTATCTGCGTGAGATGATTACGGACTGATTTTTCCTGATAAATTAATGATTCCTAATATCGATATATATGTAACTTTATATTATACATCAAAATATAATAAATATATGGTTGCAAGATAATATTTTGTAATATTATTTGGTAGTATCCTATCGTGAAAATGAGAGTTTCTTGAAAAAATATAACTTATTCGATTCAACGCCATGCGTCGTTATTCAGCTATTCCAGTTTACAACGACCGCAATACCGTTTTCCCACACTTTATGCTTTCTATGTCTGTTAACCGAGAAGAGCTGTCCATATGTCCTACATTACGTCCAATAACCATGACATTTTTTTCAGTTGTATAGCTTTAGCGTGCACATCTCTTATAGGTCTTCTCTGACGCCGCATGTACAATAACGTACGTTTGTCAGCATTTTTCTTCAGGGACGTGAGAAATAATTGAATTATAGGATCGCAGGTGGGTTAAACGTCTACGAACCATCGTTTAAGTCACGTTCTCTCCGAACGAAAAGAGCTTAGCGAAAATCCCTTTGGAAACGGTGACTATTGCTCCGAGGGAATTTCTTTAAAAACGCAATCGATACTCGATCAGTTACAAAACGAGTTTCACTCGCGGTATTCGTTGTCGAATTTGCTTTTCGGCAAAGGTACCAACGAATTCATTCTAAAAGTGAAATTCACCCTACGAGAGTCGTTGACGAAGATGTAAATCTTCAGGTTGCCTCTCGAATAAAGAAGCTGCGATTTATTGTGCAAATTCAACGCGCGAAGTTAATTGTTATATGAACCCTTGAAAGTTGTACACATTTGATTATTCTATTTCAACGATCAAAGTATTCGCAATTATCGTAGCTGGTCGAGCGAACCCAAGTCCGAGCGGTCCCTTTCTCTCTCATGACTGCGTCCTCGACTAACACTTTTTCCCGCAACCACGTTCCCTACGCGGAAGCTGCCGAAGGAATGGTGCGCGATGACGCCAGGACACCACAGGAAACAATCGTGGATGAGGGATGATGAGCCTGTCGGCTCTCCTTTGCCCACGCGCACGCGGCATGCGCGCGAGAAATCGATATCGCGTCTGCGCATCGGTACAACCCCAAGGCCGTCTACAAGTTGACATCGAGAGAGAACCATAGTCACCCCCTTGTGCAATCTTTAGATTCTCTCCAGGTCTTAAGGCAATCTTCAGAAATGGGAGGAATCTCTGCATTTTATACACGATTGTCGGCTACCGTTGACATTTTCTTGACGGAAGTAATAAAAATGTATAAATTCGCACGGCAGACTCTCCAATTCCCAGGGGAATCGCACCCTTACTTCAACACCGCCATTGTCGAGCGGTAAGGAAGCGATTGACGCGACGTTTCATTGTCATTATTAAGAAATTCCTCCAATATGCCTCCAAACGATATCATAGTATTAAACCGAGGGGGAAACCGCTGAGGGCATTGTGGTGTACGGATTTGCATTTTTGGGCATTAAGTCTTGCTGGGGCATTATAAAGATAAGATAAATAAGATAATAAGATAAAGCAATGCCCACTGGGCATTAGTGGGCATTGGTGTACAACATTTTGGTCAGCGGTTTCCCCCTCGTATTAAACCTACAGTTTTCTCCTTGCAATCTTCTTCAATGGTCTACAATTAGCTAACTATTTATCGACGTGAGATTTCGAAATTACTACTATGAAAACAAAGGAAGTTGAAATTTGCAAACGTGGATGTCACGCAGATAACTTTTGCGCTAAGCTAGCAGAGTGTTGCTGTTTAATCTGAAAATATAGCTGAAAAAAATGTCCTGCACTGAACGAATCTATATCACTTCTAGCAGGTGTTCAACTTATTATCTTACCATCTTAACTTGTGTATATTCAACGAGAAAAATACGAGTCTTTGAATTTTCTGTAAAGACACGTACCATTTGTCTCTGATCCGTCCAATCAAACATTCGTTCTAATTTTTCACTTCGATCGTTAAACAAAAAAGCCTACATCCTCGAGTCAATGTTGCTTCATTCGTTCGCGCGAAGAAAACAAAATTGGTCTATTTCCCAGATGTCGGTATCATATAAATTTTTTTTTGTAAAAACACCGGAGTTACGTCAGGAGACACAAAGTGACGTCTTATAATTTCATCTCAAAGCTGCAAGCAGTGATTCCAGAATCACGCCCGGCGGGAAAAGCTCGCTTTTCCACCGTGATTCCGCAGGACGTTGTCTAGACGACGTCCTGGAAGCCCACCAAACTGCAACCGGGTCGACCCATATACCGGGTGACCCGAATAACCCGGCCGACCACGTCGTTGGTGAAGCAGCTGGCGTTACGTGGCGTAACGCGAGCCCGTTTTCGGGGAAGCAGTTCTTTTTCCCCCCCGGAAATTACGGGGCGTTTCGCGAACGGAGATCGTTTCGACGATACGATTTTTATTCAGCGACGACTGGTTGCTCGATTTCTGAGAATTCCGGGGCGGGGATCGCGAAAGAAACGGATTCGACGGAGTGATTTTATCCAATGCCGCGTAGTCTCTTATTAGTCAGCTGACGTCGGGTTAAAATCACCTGATTACTCGCCACGTTTGGCACTATTTCTGCGTCTGGGGGGGGAGGGGGGGGAAGAGAGATTTAATCGCATCTCTAACGCGCGGCGAACAGTTGCGCAATTTAAAGACGCGATTCCGAGCGCGAGTTACAACGATCCTTGGGTTTCGCTACGAGCTTTACGTCGTAATTTCCGTGCCGCTTGAACGCGGCGTGCCAGAGCGAATTATTTTATGGCCCGACGGGCGTGCAGGGACTATCACGTGAAATCGAGGTAAATATTGATTGTGGGCGCCGAACGCAAAAATATTTGCGCAAAGAAAACCGCTATTTAGGATCAGTAAAATAAACGCTATTCCGCAGCATCTCTTAGCATAAAAATGCGACGCTAAGTCCGTTTCTTTCCTTCTCACCTTCCTCTTTTTGTCATTTCTCGCCCTTTTTTTTCCTACGTTCATAAAACTATACGTATTGCTCAACGGCCCGTCCCGCCGTTCTTTTACGTTCTCTTTTTCAAACGCATTGTTCGCGAAACATCTTATCGTATGCAGCTATTATTGCACTCAGCTTGTCAAGTGGCTCTCCGCAGCACTCCTCTTCTCATCGGCGGAATAACGCGCTCGTGGCGGACACACTGGGCTTGAAATCGATAACTCAAGCGGACGCTAAGAAAGAATTAAGAAGCCGTAGGTTCGCATCAATTTCAAAATAGATTCCGTGCCGCAGTCATGTGCAGAATGCGCGTAGGATGTAGTACAAACACTGAATTATAAATGGATTTCCCGTTCGTCTTGTCAGCTTTTACATAAAAGCCGGCCGTACCCTTTACAACAAAGCACGGGTGATGCGATATTTCTTTAGTTTGCGTATTGTTTACGCGCGTAAACAACATCCTGTATTCGTCATCATCGAGTGTGTTAGCGCAATTAGAGGAATGTCGTATTGCAAACAATAAAATTCATTGAGGCCGCGACATTTAAAATCGGCCATCGTTTCCTCGAAGTAATTTAATTACTTGACTTTCTAAGCGGATATGCGGCGAGAAGGCATGGGCAGAGCTGTCAGCGAGACGGTTAAAATAATCCCGAATCGCAATGGCTCGGCCGAGAAAGACATTCGCCGCTTTCGAGAAATGTCAGCGGCTGCGAGCGCAAACGCCGAGCGCGAAAATGTCAATCGAGTGCTGCGAATATTAATTCCAAATATTTTTCAGAGTTCCGTATTATTATAAGGTCTCGCGTGGATAACATTTTCGCCAGGCGATTTAACCTCCGGCGCACTTATCCGTTCGCTTTAATCACGCGAAACGATCGCGCGCAATTACTCATGCGTAATTAACTAGCTTTTAATTAAAGATTCGCCCGGTTTTCAATTGGTGTTAACGCGGCTTCGAATTACTTTTCTCGGCTATTCTATATTTCGCGTCGGGGCGAAGCGGTACCGCAACGTGAAAAGTTACATTCGAGTCGATGACTCATGATTCAATTTCAACGCTCTGTTACCTCGCGTTAGAAAAAAAATTCTCGCGTGGCTCGCCGGCTGAATTAGCTGGATATTGGCGAGATATCGGTAGGAATGCGATAAACAGAACGGGCGGTAGAGCTAAGCGAGACGGAGAGAAAAAGAGGAAAGTGGGAGATAAAGCAGAGAACGATTGCCAGACGTCGCGGCGTCGGCGATATAGTAATGGCTTTCTGGCATGTGGGCACCACGAGAGATGGGCTCGCACCCCTCCTGTGCATTCGGGAGAGAAGAAACGGCCGAGATCGGGAAATTCAGTTTCACTAATTAACGTTTTATGGAACGATCCGCGATTAACCAAAGTAATATCATTTCCAATTAATATTGATTTTAATGGATCACTTTAGCCGACCTTAACTGGCGCTCGTTTAATAAATAAAAAAATGTCTACCATGGCCGGAGAATGACTGTCAAAAAGTGTCAGTGTGACAAAATGTCAAACAACGAGAAGGAACGGGAAATAAATAAATAAATAAATAACTGTCACGTGAAAGAACTAATAACAGAATTATATTTTGCTTTTAGTATTAATTTTAAATCCAATTTTGTAACAGGCTGACAATAAAGTGAAGAAAGAGGTAACTCGATCAAAATTTCTCAGGACACGTCGACGAGACGCGTCGCGTTGACGATCATTTCTTCAAGGATTAACGGAGCTGCTCGACCGCTTGAATTAAACGCGTTAAAAAGTACTTGCTTTATTCTTTCGAGCGTCCGTGCCTCGCGGAAGTATCGGCACACCGTTGCTACACCGGGTAGTAGGCAGAAAGGAGGAGGCTAAACTGCCTCGCATTGACGTACGCATCCCTGGAGTCCCCGAAGGAGGGTTAGACTGCGCCCGGAATGCTGAGGGTCGCTAAGGGGGAAGCGAAACGAGGGGAGAATCCGTCGGAGAACGCGAACGTGGAAATTGGACGTCTGCGCGCGTCTGCGTCAACCTTTCATTACACACGATTCGCGATCGCGTGGTCGCCAACGGCCGAGGTATATACGCCGAGGAATGACTGGACACGTCCGTCACCATCTGCTCGCTCGCAAAATAGGGAGGGCGAGGAATGATTCATGTCCGTAATTCGGGGCCGTTCGTATCGGGCCGCGATCGCGTCGCGTTACGGAGCACGCGTCATTCGAAATTGGTACAATAAGTCGCAAATATATCGATGGACGTTGAACGTTCGGCAAACCACGAGCCGACTTCTAATTGAATGATTCAATTAGGCGCATATGTGTACCCTCGCCTGCGCCTCCGCACGGCCTCCTAATTTTCGCAGCGTTAAACGTTCCGAGGGAAAATTAGGTCGAGTAGAAATTCTGTTACGGTAAAGCCTGCTGAGTTAACGGCAGATTACCTTTCATCGAATCATAAATCAGGTATGCAAGTAACTGTGCTTTAAATTGCCGCGTATTATTGCTATTGTTCTCGGCCTGCACTTCGCGCTGTAATCAGAACGATTGGGATCGCGGAGCAACAGCGTGATATCGCAGAAACGATTGCCGATAGTACGATAAGTGGCAGTAAAAAGGCATTAATTCATCGCGATTGCGATTGTTGCTCGACATCGCACAAAGGAACTTCCGAGAGGACTGTAGGTCCCGCTTATGACGCTGCAAGAGGCAACCCTAGAGAGTGTCAGGGCCGCATCGAAGGAAATCTCGATGGCCCTGGACTTTCTTTGAGGTTTCTTTTTGTCAATTGAAGCCACGTATACATTTGAACGTGTGCGACGTGAGCCACGTAACTTTCGAGCATGGGATAAAGTTTTACAATTTTATTGCGGATTAAAACGCATTAACTTACGACTTCAACGAACCTGTTAATAATATTTTATTCGCGTTACTCGAGACCGTATAGCAAATACTTAACGATTGTTTTAGAAAGAATTATTTCAGATAACACGAAGCACGTTGACTCACGTTGTGTACATATCCAGCTTGAAAATTGGTAGTAATAGAGCGTCAATTATCTAATCTAGCGGTCAATTGATGAAATTAATGACGGACTAGAACACTGTGCAGGATATCTATTTTTAAATAGAGCTTTTCAAACTAGGAGATATTGGCGATAATTTAAAAAGAAAAAACGATCGTTTAAAAGTCCCTTGATCGATATTTCAGAAACAGCTGCGAGTTTTTCCAGGGTGTAAAGCGCGCTCGAAAGGTTAGATGACAAACTCTTATTTTCCGCCTAACTTGACGCGGAATTCATTTCGCGACGGGAATTTAATTTCGAGATTTGGTCGACGAGATCGCCGCGGAAAGCTTGCGACCGAATTATGGCCCCTCGCCAAATTCCTCCTCGACTTAATCCGCTCCTGACTTGACTAGTATATTCGCAGCAACGAGAGGCGCTTTGTTCCGCGTTCCCCCTGTTCGCGAACGCGGCACAGTTGCGGTAGCAGCCCCATAATATTGTTCGCGTGATGAGCACGCGACATGTGCGACTCGTTACACGCCTGATTGCCTTATCTCGCGCTGCATACGTGGCACACGCGTGTCCGTCAAACGCGAAAAACAGCCGCGATAAGTCTCCTTCGCGACGCGATCCTGGCGAGAGATAACGTTCGCGGTTCCTTTCTCTATTTTCACCTCGCTCCCCTGATAACAACTTAAAAATAAAATTCACTTCGCCAGAAATACATCTTATCGATTAGGTAATAGTAATTAGGGAGCCACTGATGCAAGGGAGGCACGAAGAAATAGTATGGCGAGTAATTAATTTAATAATCCAAGTCAACCAACTACTTTCACTGCTTCTTTTCTTTTAATAAAAAGCAACGACGATCCGATCGAAGGAATTAACTGGCTTCTTCTAAAACATTTTCTACTAAAATATTTGCTAGATTTGAAGAAATCGAGGTGAATTGAAATTCCAGTCTCGATCAAATAAAATTTGGGTCAAGAAATAATTTCTTCGAAATTAAGTAAAAGTCTAGTAAGGTGAAAATTCAAAGAAAATTTGTTTGATTCAAAGAAACTTTTTTTCTAGGTGCAATGGCAAATAAAGTCGTATAAATTAAGTTTGATAAACTCGTATCTAAAAATACTGATCGAAATTAATTAAGTATTATAATTTCCAAAACGACACAAAGGTGCTCTTGACTTCTTGACACGCTTATCGTTCGTATCGCATGTTTCTTGAATGTGATATTTACGTTGAGATATGTGCGTATCCATTTACGAAGCCTTCGCGAGACGTTGCCTAATTGCCCCGGGATTCGAGCGCGTGCGCGTCTAGAGGACGATTGTGCGAATTCCGGAAAGGGGAGGAACGGCAAAAGGCGAAAGAGAAATTACTTTCCCCGGGATTATCAAAGAAACGATATCGGGAAATCTCGTTTCACGTAACGACTTTTTGCCGACGTTACGTTTCGACGGTCGATCCGCGAGATAAGTTCGGCGGCGAACGGAGTTGCAGCTCGAAGTATAACGAGATTTCTTCGCCTGTCAAAGACCTTCAACTCGCCGTCGTCCTTTCCGCCGGTCCTTTCGGAGAAAGTCCGAATCGTTCGGCGTATACAGACGCGCACGGGGAAAAATATTAAATATAATCGGATAATCCACTTGCATAATAACAAACGGATATGTTCTATTAATTCCAAAGTGTTGTGAAGGCGCCCAAAAAGAAAATATGTAGAAAGGAGGAAGTACCAGTGCGGGCCAAAATTTCTCTTTAATAAGAAAACAAACGTTTCGACCCTTCTTGGTGAAAATCAAGCTTTGTTCGGTCGAAACGAGTTTTCGCTGAGGAAGACCCGAAGAATGTCCGATGTATGTCCGATGAAAAATGTCATCGGTTTTTCAATCAAATTTCATCGGTAACTGCATTTCATCGGATAAATTTCGTCGCGGAGGAAACCGCTGAGGACATTGTGGTGTACAGAGTTGCGGCATTACTGGGCACTAGTAGGCATTTTTTGGGCAGTAGTTTGGACATTACGTCTTGCATTATAAAGATAAAATAAGATAATAAGATGAAGTAATGCCCGCTGGGCATTAGTGGGTGTACAACATTTTGGTCAGCGGTTTCCCCCTTGAATTTCATCGGATGTATCCATAATTTAGTCGGAAAACGCAATCGGAAAAATTACCCATCGGACGCGCTATTTAATTGCTTTATCCGATGGAAATTCTCAGTGTGTAATTGCGACGAGCGATACATTCCCGCCGCGTGGGGGGATCAATACGAAATATGTCAAAGAATCTTTTAGTCGGACAAAACTGGGACACCTCTACAATTCCGCGTATATGGAACGGCGCGTGTACGTCTTGCGCGTCCAATGCATCGACTGCACACGACAGGAAAAAATTACGCTCTTTTTGTTCCGCTGCGGACAGTGTTACAAAGTGCCCCTCGCTTTTGCCTCCCGCGATTACGCCGCATTCATTTCTCGGTTCCCGAACTCGACTTACGTAACATTGCGTGCGAGATTTCGTTCGGGCGGGCCGCGGTGTCGCGTTGCGTCGATAACTGGCGGGAGACCGCGGTTGCACGTTACACACGCGACTAGTCGCTTGATTAGTTTCGCGAAAACGATTAGCCATCAATTCTATATCGTATAAGAAAAGGGGAATAAACGCGATAATGCATCGGATAGCTTTCTGAGAAACGTCTGAAGCGAGCGGGAGCATTTCAATCGTGTGTAAAACGTTCCTTTGTATCTACGCTCCGCGTGACAAAAGAAGGCGAACCTAATTTTTCTTTCTCGAAACATCTGTAAAGATGAATAAAACAAACGCGATGTATTTTGCTGTATTGTAGTGCTAATACCTGCAAAAATTGTACCTACTCAAAGTACGCAAGAAGAAGGAAAAGCAAAATTATCGTTTAATATTTGATATAAATTTTTTTTCAAATAGAACAAGAACGCCAAATCATTACTTAGGTCCGGGCAAGCTCAAGTTACACTGAGAAAGGTCTTTGAAAATTTATTTGGCGGCATACAATGTTTATTTTAGTGAAATAAACATTATATGCCACAAATAAATTTTCAAAGACTTTTTTCTCAGTGTAGCCTAATAATTTTCAATTCTAATAATTTTCAAAAAACAAAGTTTAAAATGTTCTCCACGTGAAAATTAATACTTGCATTGAAAACTAATACTAGATAAACATTCGAGACAAATCGATATTTTGTTGAACTGCTTTTTGCACTAACGACGTCTCGATTTGTTGTTATTACATTCTACTTTTTATTATCTTAAGTATAATAAAAATTAGATACGACAAACTGGCAAAGTGTACGTCGCGCTTTTCTTTTCTATTCATCATTATAGATATTTCCACACAAAAAATTAAGTGCGGTTCTTTCTGTTGCGCGGAGTGTATTTCGTTTAAGCGTAATTATATTTAATAAGCCAACCTTATAAGGTGCGCTATTAACGAATCATTTCCGGTCCCCGCGTGCGCGGGTTAAGGGTCAATCGCGTTACATAAGTCACCGAGGAAAAGAGTCGCGAGAGTATGGCGGACGTAATTTGTCGATTGTTTCCGCAAACAATGCGTAATCGTCGGTAAAAACGTCAACCGTACGTCGCTGCAGCGTCGCACCGCGATTTCGCCAGCCAGCGGTATTGTATTCGAGGAAACGCTGTGAAAGCGGAGACTTTTTGCGTAATTAACATCCGATGCGACGGCGAGACCGGCTCGACGAAAATCTTAACGCGATAGGAAAGTGGCCCAACATTAATTGCGACGTGTGGGACCGCGTTACGTGACGAACGTTAAAGAGCCTGGCGTTAGTCACTCGCTCTGCTCTCCCATAATTTGGCCTTAACGATCCAACAAATTTATTGCCCGATAAATCATAGAGGAATCACAGAGAGGACGGACCCGACAATTGCCGCCTTTTACGAAAGGCGATTAACCGAACTGAAAATTTAATAGACACTTTTTCCGTGATTCGGCGCTTACGCGCGTGCAGTTGATGACAGAAATTACGAGTGCTCCATATATGCGACTTGACCTTGCAACGTCGCGCCCTCCCCGTTGCGTTCCGACGTCGTAAAAAGAGCCTGTGCATTCCGAGCGTTTTAGACAAAGCGAGGGCCACGTTCGAGAGGGTCTTACGCGACACGCGACGCAAATTAGTGAGGAAAAGGGAGGAACGTTTGTAGCAATAACGATATTGTCATTTCAGCTACTATTTTCTTAATACTAATGTCATCGGTAGTTTTCACGTGGCGGAAGCTCCGTCTTTCGGAATTTTTT
>NW_011967144.1:213145-219136 GCF_000949405.1 Vollenhovia emeryi
GGAGTTCCATTAAAAAAAATGGCGGCGACCTCCATATAATCATAAAAAATTAATTTTTTTGGAACATTAATTTTACCATTATATAGCCCTTTTAAAACCGTACAACTTTTGTCTGAAACATTTTTCCGTATCTCCCATATTTTTCGAGATATTTTACCGGTCCGGTACTTTTCCCTCACCCTGTATATTTGCAACAGCACGTTCGCAGGCTTGAAATTCGCAATTCAACGTTAATTAAAAGTAACGAACAACGTTTCGTTCACCTTTAATAGAAAAAATAACAAGATAATTAATTAATTTAAATACCATTTCCATTTGGAAAAAGTACTCGGTCCAGTGTGAACTAAAGTCACAAATATATTATTCTATTCTTTCACGACAAAGTGTCACGCGTCGATTCAAAGCTCAAGCGAATAAGAAAGATTTCGGAAAACCGAAGTGACGAAACTTTGCTCCGAGCGTCGCACGAGCTCGCCTTGAAATTTCAGAGACACCCGGTGTACCGGGTAACGCGTCGAAAATCAGCGTATATTCCGTCTCGCATCGCGCGGCTATTGATTTTCCCCGGGTAAATCGCACCGACGTAAGGCTGACTGTGCACTTCGGCAATCGACAAGGATGTATTTTTCACGCGAGAGGAGAGCAACGGCGGTTGCGTCTCCCAGCGGAGTGAATTACAAGGGGGACACCGTCAGAAGCGCCCTAATCAAGTCCGGCGGTTAAGGCAGCCCTGAGCTCGGGCTGTACCGAAAAAGTGGAGCAGAGCGTCGACTCGCTCGAGCCCAGGTGCACCCGGGAATATCAACGCGACGTTGAATTTTTTAAATCCGCAGGTAATAGACAACGACGTCGGACAACTTTTTACCGCTCCTTCGGAGTCCAAATACTTTCCAGCATCCCCTTCGGCCGTTTCTCGCCGTACGTTAAGTAAATCACGCGTCAACATTGTCGACATCGTGCACACGTCTAATCGCGGATACCCGTTGTCGTAATCGAAAGAGACAACCGGCGTAAATTGGTCGTCCTGCGTCCCGGGGCGTTCGAGCGTTTACTCGAATCGTCGGAGAAAAGGAATTCGCCAAGGATTGTGCACCGAGCGATCCGTTATTTTAATTGAATTATTTAAAGCACACAGCTCTCGGCGTCCGCGTATAACCGAGTCGTCGCGAAAGTAACGCGACGCGAAGAGGAGCTTGACTTATTCCTTTAGCCGAAAGCCGAAAGAGACTCTTGTCGCCAGCTGGCGTTTAAAACTCAACAAGTCAATAACCGAAGATACCATTTTGCACTGATTGCGAGACAAAAATTTCAAATCTCCTCGGCTCGTGTGAAAAACGTCTCTAAAAAACAAAAAAAAAGAAGCCTGGTCATGGGACGAGCCGACGCGACGACGCTCGCGAGTCTCTCCACTATTTGGCCTTTATAAACAAAAATGGAGAACGCTGCTTTTGCCATCCGATCGATTACGTGCTCCTCGCGTCCTGTCGGCTCCTATTGATATTATATCGTCGACGCGCGTCTACAAAGCGAGCCCTAAAATATCCCAGATTGCAGTTATGGATGAGGCCAAGATCGACTCCGGACGATGACGTTCGAAGGTGGCGAACGGCCCGAGACCGATACCGGGGCGGCCCTTTTCTCTCTCTTGATGCCCAGCGATCTCGAGTCGCACGCGGGCGAGGCGAGGAAAGTGAAAACTGGCACGTACCTGCGTCCGAAACGACGATGATGTCGGCGCCGTGGAACAGCTGATCGACTCGCTCGGTGGGTGTCGGCCTCGCCTAACCTCTTCTCCCGGCGCCCCGCTGCCGCGGCTGCTGCACTTTGACACGCATCCGACGCACTCGTCGACGTGCACGACAACCGTGACTTTCGGTCCACGGGCCACTCACTTGGCGTACACGCCACCCCTCGTCGCTTCTTCACTCGCGCGACGCGTCTCACTCCGATCCGGCGCGATTGCCGACGGGCCGGCAGGTCTACCGCGGCCAACTTCCGACCGCAGGAGGGAACGTCGCGCGATCTCGGCCCCGATTAACGACGGCACGCGCGACCGCGTCGCGGCGTCGCGACGCTGTGCTCGCTGCGGGACGTCGCCTCGTTGACGGCCGCTCATCGGCGAGTCGCGCACTCGCGGCGCGGCGTCGCGCCCGGCAGGTCCATTTCAGGCACGACGACAGGCAGGACGGCGGGGCGTCCGCGTATAATAATCGCCCGACCGCGAGACTCCCTACCTCGTTACAGGCCGACTCACGCGACGCACCGCTGCCGCGCGGCAGGTGCCGTGGCTGGCGGATCCCGTGGCTGGGGCGGCGCGGAATCCTCGGCGCGGGGATGTTGTCGTCGGCCGCGCGGCGGAATCCTCCAAACCGCGTACGCGCTCATGTTCCCGTGTCGGCCGTGACGCGCGCGGCGCGGCGTCGCAACCACCGCGATGCACTCCGCGGCCGCGGGGGGGAGGCGAAATCCCGCAGCCCCCCCGTAGTCGATTAATCCCGCGGCACGGCGACGCAAGCTTGGGCCGCCTCGCTCTATTTACCGTTCGCGCGAACAAAGCGGGGGCGGCTGCCCGAAGCGCGGCCTGTGCGCACGGACGAGCCGGACCGAGCGGGCACGAAGACGGACGGACGAACGTACGACTGTGCGCGGGCCGCTCGCGCGCACCCGACGTTATCGCGCGCGCGGTACAGACTAGACTGAAGGTGGCCGCCGGCGCAGCGCGGACGATATACGCGGCGCGCGCATGCGCGCGCCCCGTCGTCTCGCGCCGCTCTTCGCCGCGCGCGCGGCGGCGGCGGCGAGGCCGATTCCCCGGCTGTATTGTGCCTGCGCACGTCTGTCCGCCGAGATCTGTTTCTTCGTGTCTCTGTGAAATCGAACTTGCCGAATGTTAATCCGAGCATTTCTCAAACCCTTAGCCGACGCCGCGGACAAGTTCGATCGATCCCGGCAGAATTTCGCGAGACTCTCACCTTCTGTTGAGGATCCGTTTTCGACGGATCGTTCGATTCGTGCGGCGCCAATTGACTTGATTGATTGTTTAAATTGTTTCTCGAGATGCGAAAATGAAAGAGCGCGTCGCCAATTAACTTGATTGATTATTTAAATTGTTTCTCGAGGTACGAAAATGAAAGAGCGCGTCGGCGTATTGCGGCACGATTGATTTTTGCGAAAGAAAGATTGCAGAAGCGTGCACTTTTGACGAGTTTTGCGACGGGGGATATACACGTTTCGATTTTACGCAACGGTTATAGAATATTATAATTGCTTTACGTAACGCTATCAATATCTACGGACGGAAATAACGCACGGACAAAAAGTATAAGACATTATTTGCGACAGAGTCTAATTTAATTTTAATCGATACTCACCGTAATTATAAAACGCGTCATTTATATTTCACACTTGCGAAATTTGTGGCGCGTCTAATTTCGGAAAATACAACGCGCCAAGTCAATTGTTGTACACTTATTTGTAACGATTGAAAAATCTAAATCAATTCGTTAAGATTTCGCCTGAATTTCAACGTCCGTCGCCTTTAATTTCTCGGAATCCCACCTGCTCCAGTTTCCTTAATCTGCCCCTAATAGCCCGAGTATTCCTAGTAATCCTAACAGCTCTCGCTCACTACTCGACACGAATTCCGCGATGCCCCTGTCTTCATTTTCTGCCCGTTAATTTTTATCAATTCGCAAGTTCTTGTATCATTAAGCGTCTCGTGCCATTAAGCGCCTGATTACAGCCACAATTTAACGCGGTTGAGCTAGCGCGATTTCGATTTCGCAATTCGAGCTCCGCGCTCGATAACCAAGTATGTACATCCAGCGGGACGATTGCGATCCGCGATCACCGGCGAGATTCGAAGGAATGCGTCCTGTATCTGAAAACCGCGTATCCGCGATTTAACGTCCGCCGCGTTTTCCCGTTTCCATCTTCAACATTGCGGAAGAGAGAATTTCTATACGATCCGTTAAATCGAAACGGAAGCGGACGGCTTCAATAATAAATAACGCGAATAATAATTATTCGCATATCTCGTGGCGATCCCGTCGTTGTTTCCAGTCTCTGCCTCCTTTCGAATTCCCCAGTTGCAATCGTAATACCCGCGAAATATTCATTACGATCGCGCGCGAAACAGCTATCGGACGCGATCGAACAATATATGTAAAGTTAATTAGGATCGCGCGATACTTTACGCGGCACTCCCAGTAGCATTACCCGTACACGATATGCAATTTCGCGCGACGCAGGAAACATTAAGATACAATCCACTTTCCGTTTCGCTAGATAGCCGTCGTCTTGCGTGTGCATTTTATGAATTTTCGCAAATCCTATACGCGTTAATGTCCGTGCATTTTTTTTGTCGTGGAGAACGTGTCTGCGGGAACGAGAAAGGGAAAAAAAAGACCACGGGGACGCGCGGCCGAGCCGCTCCCTCGCGCGAATATTTACATCTTGTAAACAATTATAACACACTCCCATCGCAAAGAGCCCGTCTATCGTCGCGAAATCTTTGATGCGTACACAGTGAAATTAATTCACACCTAATGTTCCACGCGGATTTACGAATCAGTTGTCGATGCGAATGAATCGGTACGTGACGATTTTTCATTAGCCCGCAATTTAGCCGCCCGTTTATTATTCCACGCTCCGCCACGTTGCTTTCCGTTATCTGTCCGCACCCGCAGAAAAAAATTTCCGCATCCGATGCTATTGCGCTTCAATGTATATCATAAAATAGGATCGACATAGCGCCAATTGTATTTATTATACACGAGAAAAGAAATGCTGTTGAATTAAACAAAATGAAGTTGCTTGAATTAAACGTTAACGTCACGGGCTGCAACAAATCAATTGTATTTGCTATGGATTTTAATTTTAAGCATTGAACTGAATATCCAGATTATTAAGGCCTGGTTGCACCAACGTCGCTTAGATTTAAGCTTTAGCTTATTTCACTCTTTGTCTCTTTCTAAGGGAAACAGTTGGAAAGCGACAAAGAGTGAATTAAGCTACAGTTAAAATTACGTGACGTTGGTGCAACCGGGCCTAAGACAACAATCTGACGTTGTTTCAACGATTTTATTTCAATTGCACTGAAAGAAATATTTTAATCTTAATTGAAAATTTCTAAAATCTAGAATAAAACGACAGTACGTATCGTCTTTTGTCGAATATCGTGATGTCAACTTCGTACATTGTAAGATGGAGGGACAATTTATTCTAAACGAAAGAATATACAAACTTACATTTGTATAAGTTACTCTTGTCTCGATCTTTTTTAATTCGATAGAGGAGAATAAGAATTATTGATTTTATTCTGATATCGTCTTATTTTTATACTAATTGTAAGTGAAGTTGTGAGAAATAGAAATGCGTCTAGAATATTTTTTGTCTCGGTAACGGAAATCCTTTCTGAGGGTGCGTTGTCTGACGAAAAATACGATCGGTTTGTCACACAAATTTCACCGGTAACTGCATCTCATCGGATAAATTTCACCGGATGTGTCCATCATTTATTCGGAAGACGCAATCGGAAAAATTAGCCATCGGAAACACAAGTTACTCGATTGATCCGACGGAAATTTTTCTCACAATCAGTGCCATCGTTCGAGTCAACGTGTCTCGCGTATCTTCCTCTCGATCCCGATCGACAATAAATAAACCACGTGTAATCACCACGACGAAAAGTTTAAAGCGCGCCACGTATAGCCGATAAATAAGCTGGAAACTCCTGTTCCTTGTCGTTTCGATTCACGACGACTGCGAATAAAGTACGGACGAGTAGACATCCAAGCGCGTTTCACGCTAACATTAAGAGCCCATCGCACGGATCGTGAATAATTAATTCCTCGAGAACGATCGCGCGGTCCGAGGAATAGTAACGAGACGACAGGCCCGCGCCACACACTCTCAAGCTTTGCTATTCTGTAATTCTTTACGGCGACGTTGTAATCGTAAAGCCTCGTCTACATAGAAATCGTAAAGTTG
>NW_011967144.1:219991-245875 GCF_000949405.1 Vollenhovia emeryi
GTAAGAATAGTCGACTATGATTGGTCAATTCTTATGTGTCTGACGAAATTGACCAATCGCAGTCGATTATTCTTACGACTACGACTCTGCGACTCGCATTGTAGACCACGCATTATATATCGTAGTTGCGCAACGGCAACTGCGCGGAGAAAAATTTTCACCGGGTAAACCCGTTAAATAGCGTTTCCTAAGGTGAATTTTTCCGATTACGTTTTCCGGTTAAACTATGGATACATCCGATGAAATTTATCCGTTGTCACCGAAAAAAGTGGCAATAACACAACCGGCGCGCTAGGCGTGTGTTTTTTCTTTTGGTGGGGTGAGTTTCCAGCGCGCGCGTCGCGACACGTAAACAAGGTCACCGCGCGATCGTCATTCGCACGCCGAGCGTTGAGCGAGCCGGAAGCTTGTTCTCGAACAATATCACGTACAGCATTTTACGAATATTACGCTTAATATTGTAGCGACACTCGTGAAGCATCGTGTGCGATGTCTTTCGAGCCTGAGCTTAGCTTTATTCGTCCGTTGTCTTTTTCCAACTGTATACTTTAGAAAGGGACAAACGTGAATTGAACTAACAATAAGATTAAAGAACTAAGATTAAGCGACGTTTGGTGAAATCCTGCCCTTACGGTTTCCTCCGCCTTGCCTCTCGTCTACGACGAAGGCCCGGTTTCACCAACGTCGTTTAACTTTAAGCTTAGCTCAATCGATCCTTTATCTCTTTCCAATTGTTACTTTAGAAAGAGACACGAATCGAGGTGAGACTAAAGTTAAGCGACGTTCGGCGAAACCGGGCCTAAGGCAGTGTTGGGCGCGGGGGAGGGTCGAGAAGTCGCGAATTGGCGTACGCGTTGAAGTTGGCTTCGCGTCGCTTCGAGGATCGCAAGCGCTCCGAAGTCATTGCCAGTTCAACATGGACGCCGAAGCTTCCGGAGTGCTGTCGCGCGCGAAATCCGCTCGGCGCGGGTCGACAGTATCGGCGAGAGGATCGCGAGTGCCGCGGCGAGCACGCGAGGATGAGAGCCGGTAGGATTCTGGGTTACTCGAGCGTCGATCCGCCGAATCCGAGCCCGGCGACGTCGGCTTTTCCTGACCTCCGCCGCGGGATCGTTCGCCGTGCCTGGGTACGAAGAATCCGCCGATGAAGTATCTTGCGCCTTTCGCGGCGCAGAATTTGACGAGTGAAAAGCGTCGAAGTGACTGGGGTGCGCGCGAGCTTCCGAAAAGTCGCGTAACCGTCTCGGTGGTGACCGTCGCTGGCGCGTCTTCGTTGGGGCGTCGCTCGTCCGATCTGACCGTCCGCGACGTTATTCGCGGCGACGTGCGTGACGTGCGTGACGCCGAGATCCGCGAGAGACGGCGACGTCGAGGTTAGCGGCGTCGCGTAGTGCCCGCGGTTTCCCGCGTTTTCTCGCGCTTTCCCGCGGTTCCCTGCGCTCTTGGCGCCGCCATCTTGTCGCGATCGCGTTCGCTCGTCCGGCACGGTTTGTCGAGGAGGTCGCGCGACAACGAGAACCTTCGCGAGTGACGTGCGCGGAGTGTCGTCGAACAATTAGTGCAGTGACAAGTGACGTGAGTGATGGATTCATTCGTTGAACTAGTGGAATCGCCTCAATTTTCTGGACGCCCCCAAGGAAGCCGGACGGTCTCTTCGCGGCGGCGGCGGCGGCGGCCGGTAAGTTGTTTTTTTATTGTTTGAATTGCATTGCTCGAGGATATACTCCTCGCGGGCACGTTTTCGTGTAACACGATCGGCCACTTTAACCCTCGAATTCTCGACAACCTGACTTGTGTTTTGTAGTTTCTGGATAAGTGGAGTTTACGCTAAAACGGACTCCACGCTCGTGGATTAACTTTGTAAAATTTTAGTAGTAATTGTAAAATACACGGTACAAAGGCTTCTTCTTATCGTGCACGCTCGAAAATATTAGCAAATTATTTTGAGCGTGAATTTAAAAAATTAACAAATTCTCATTTTACGTAAAATACCCCGGTGAAAGTTTTTCTCAGTTTTCATATAATTTTCAATAATTTTTATGTAAATTTCATAATTTTTCAGATTTTTTAAATACAAATTGGTACATTTAAAAAAAAATGCCGAGAGTTTATACGTTTTTTTTAGAATTTTTTACACGCATGAATTCTGAAATATTCCGAGATTTCTTATACTATAATTTCACGTAATCTTATATAAGCTTTGAAAAAGATTGTTAAGAGTTTTTCAGAAATTACAGAATGAGAAATCTTAAGGCCTGTGTCCACAATGCTAGTCCTTTGTCCAAGTTCTAGTTCCGAGAAACGTGTGGCCAATCAACTCGCAGCTATTCCATAAAAGCTACAAGTTCATTGGCTACGCATTTCTGGGAACTAGAGCTTGGATCAAATTCTAGCACCGTGGACACAGGCCTTTAGTCCAAGTTCTAGTTTGGAGAATATGTAGCCAATCAACTTGCAGCTATTGGAAAGCTGTAAGTTGATTGGCCGCACATTTCTCGGAGCTAGGACTTGAAACAAATTGTAGCATCGACGCAAGCCTTTAGAAAGGAAATATTGCAGAATGTTCACATGTATGGACGATCCTAAAGGCCAATGTCCACGATGCTAGAACTTGGTCCAAGTTCTAGCATCGTGGACATTGGGCTTTAGAAAAGAATTGGACTTTCTCAGTGTTTCTGAAAAGTGCACCAATTCGTATAAAAAATGTGAGAAAAATTTTCACCAGGGTGGGTGAAAATTTTATACCAGTGGAGTCTGATATTTACTTGTTTAGGAATCCGAGGGTTAATCGTGCGGCACGCGAGTCCATTGTGATTATTGCCTTGAGACAGGAAACTGTTCGTTTAGTGCAAGATCGGTGATAAAGTTGACGCGAGAATGTCGTTTAGGAGGAGACCTTTGGACCGCACTTTCGACTTTCGGTATACGAATCGTTTATTGCGGCCACGTGAAAACGGTTGCTCGCAATCGCGGTTGTTCAGTCTGTCGACGTTACCCGGCGAGAAACAATAGGCGTCACTTCTTACCTTGAGAAACCTTCCGTAGACCCCTGAAATCTCTCGTTTCTCTCGTGAAAAATCCGTCTTATTTAAAAAAGTATATGCTGGTGTTTGAAAAGATATTTGCTTGGAGTCCAACAATTTATTTCCACGTGGAAAATATTTCATATTAATCGCACTGTCGAAAAACTCACCGCGACAAAGCTGTTTATAAGACATTGTATTTTTAGAGGAAAGTTTGCTTGCGATTAGAGAGACGATGTATCATAAAAAGATGTTTGGACTCCAAGAATTTATGATTTGCATACAGAAAAGATTTCGTATCACTTATTGTCAGAGAATTTGTGGCGAGGAAAATTGTTTAAAATGCCTATTGAATTGTGATTAAATGGCGTATACATTTCTACTCACAATTTAAAAGTATTACTGTCTGATCCGAATTGCACAACTATTACTATGGCTAAGGGAGAGCCAAGTTCACATCGCGTGGATTTCAACGTAATTAGACAAGGCCAGGTTTTCTTTCGTACGCAATAGAATATTATATTAAAATATAAATGCTGAAATCTACAACAGTTACATGTGCTTTATGTATATAAATATCTTACACGTTTAACTTTTACCGACTGTACAGCAATCGTTCGAAAAGACGTTACGCTTGAGTACTTTGGAAAATTTCGTTCTACACGGCGCGCACGCGCGCGCGACCGCACGCGCCTCGCACTTCCAAATGCATCCGGTTGAGTTGATATCTTTGCTCTGAGTTGGACAGAAATATAAATGCGGGCAAAAATTTCCAAGCGAGACTACAGTTCCCGGTGTAGATTGCGTCGGCGTATTGTACATAAATTCTCTCGTTTGTTAAAGCCAGAAAATGACAATAGTATCTGCGCAGAGTCAAAGGGCGCGAGGGGCGCGCGGGAAACCTCGAGTGTCATCTAAAATTCCGTGTCGGGATAAGCGGTCAGCCCTCGCGGGCGAATCCTACTGCTCGTCCTTGTCCTTCGCGCCGTGCTTCAGGATCCGAGTGAACTCCAGATAGTCGAACATGGAGCCTTTGATCGGCGCCTCGCGGTACATCTCGTCTACATCGTCGTCCGTGAATCTAAGGGAAGAAAGCAGTCGGTTCTTGCAGGAATTGATTGCAGAATTGACTTGGTCGGCTTAATAATCAATCGCGTTGTTACAAATATCTTTCTTCATCAACGCCACTGGCGAATCGGCAATTGGTAAAATAAACGAAAGTAACTGCACAGAAAAGTGCGAACGGCATAGATAAAATATATTGCGATCAATTTACTATTGTTATCTGATTGTGCAATAATTATTATCTGTTTTTACCGGTGAATTATTGCCTCGGTCTTCTACGATTTAAAATCTAAGATGCTAAATTTTCGCAAACCCCAACAAGTCGCAATAATTCCGTACAACTTGAATACGAAATCCGGCAAAATGAAGCTCTACCTGTCGCCCATCGTCGTAAGCAGCTCGCGCAGGCGTTCCTCGTTTATATGGCCGGTGTTCTCCTCGTCGAAGCAACCGAAGGCATTCTTGATGACGTCTTCAGGGTCAGTCCCTTGTAGTCTCTCTCCAAACAGTGTCAGGAACATGGTGAAATTGATAGGTCCGGGCGCCTCGTTCATCATCGCCTCCAGATACTCGTCGGTAGGATTTTTGCCTGCAAAACATTTACTTTACGTTATACACGTATTTCATCGCGATATCTGAAAGCCAAAGTAGAATCCGTCACTCGTGCGAGCGCTCGTGTGCAAATGCGCTCGGCGTGGACGTGTCTCTTGGAGCGTTTTCTTTCCCTCCGCTCTTCACTCACCCAAGGAGGCCAGCATGTCGTGCAAATCCTCCTTGTCGATGAATCCGTCGTGATTCTGGTCGATCATGTTGAACGCCTCCTTGAACTCGGCGATCTGCGCCTGGTCGAACATCGCGAAGACATTCGACGTGGCGCGCTGGGCGCGCTTCTTCGTGGTGGCACGGCGACCGGCGGTTTTGCGCGAAGACATCCTCGACAGTCTCGTTTGCACCTGCCGGCAAATTCGAACGTCAGTCGCAGCTCGCTCGTCCCGGGCCAAAAATCTAGCGTGTCTTAAGCTGCCTTGTATCATAGAAATGTTGTGTATTTGTAAAGGTCTATGTCCACGGTGCTAGAACTTGCTCCAAGTTCTAGTTCCGAGAAAGCTTTTATGGAATAGCTGCAAGTTGATTGGCTACACACGAGGGGGAAACCGCTGATCAAAATGTTGTACACCAATGTCCATTAATGCCCAGTACTTTATCTTGTTATCTTATTTTATCTTTATAACACCCCAGCAAGACCTAATGTTCAAACTAATGTCCAAAAAATGCCTACACTGACCAAAATTTTTTTTTAAACTAAGTAAACAGATTTACTTAAAATTATTTTTTTACTGAAGTAAATATTTATTTTATTTAAATAAAAATGTCAAATTTCAAGTAAATCTATGTATTATGTTAAGTAAATTTATTTGAATCATTACATTTTCTACATTCAAATAAAGATTTCATGAGATAGAGAATATTATGTGTTAAATGCAATAATTGTTTTTGTCAAATAAAAAATCCAATTTTCTTCGCTGTGAAACTTATATCTTAGTAAAAATCTTATAAAATTAAAGTAAAATTTTTTAAATTTAAAATTATCTACCGTTTGATATTTAATAAGCACTTAAATTAAAGAAGTGCGTGTTTCAATTTGTTTATTATTTTTTAAATTCAAGTCAACAAGCTATTAGAAGCCACCTAAGGAATAATTTTCTTGAGTAAAGTAATAATGTTTTTGGATTAAAATATTTTTTTATCAGTAATGCCGCAAATCTGTACATACACCACAATGCCCTCGGCGGTTTCCCCCTCGGCTACACATTTCTCGGAACTAGAACCTGGATCAAGTTCTAGCATCGTGGATACCTAGGCCTTTAAAAATATTCAATATTTCTCTCTTTGGCCTGGTTTGCCATTTTCTGGTTAACTGTTAACTGGAGGTTAGTCGATTCTCTGTCTCTTCTTAAGATAACAATATAGAACAGGACGGAGAGTTGAGTAACTTCTGGTTACTTCAACAGGTGACCAGAAAATAAAAACTCGGCCCTTTAAAGCCCGGTTGCGCCAAAGTCGCGTGAATGCAGAGTATCGGCGGGGCCTTTCGTTGATACTTTCGGTGAATCTTACTTTGTGAAGTAAGTGAATCCTCGCGGGGATTCTTCGGTTAAATTAAAAACTGCATTTCCCCCCCCCCCCCCAGCGAGAACTCGCAGATATCGACAGTTTACCAGCGGATCTGGAACGGGCGCGCGTATTTTCGGACCGTGCTAATAAATTGCGATCTGACGGTATCGTCCGCTCTGGAAACAACGCTCGACGCGACTTGTTTGCTCGATAGTGAAAAATAAATAAGCCGCGATCCCTCTCTCTTTTCTCCGCGCTCGCGAATTCGCCGCCGGATTTTCGCGAGACAAAGACGCCGTTCTTTTTAAATTAAAACGAACATCGCGACGGGACCGGTCCGAGCTGCCAAGCTCCCATCGCCCCGTCGCCGTTTATTTTCGGATAATCAATTGACGATATCCCGACGCGACGTAAAGGGGGGAGGAGGGGTAAAAATAATTACTCGGACGAAGGCGCGACACAAGGGGTCGTTATTCTCTTAAATGGCTTTTATACGCGACTTTGTCTCGTCGCTAATGCACCTCCTGTCAGCAAATTGTCTGGTTTGCGTAAATTTGCTCGTCCAAAAATACACACGCTTAAACGGATTAAACGTCGGGGGGGGGGGGGATTCGATGGGAAGAGTCGACGCATCGAAATCGAAGAATTTTTAATTCGGCCCCGGTCTCTTTAAAACATTCGTGCTACGCGCAATGCACTTTTTTCTTGCAGCCAAGCAGCGTTCATTAAGGCCTGTGTCCACGATGCTAGAACTTGGTCCAAGTTCTAGTTTCGAGAAATATATAGCCAATCAACTTGCAGCTATTCCATAAAAGCTACAAGTTGATTGGCTGTATATTTCTCGGAACCAAAACTTCTAGCTAGACCGAGTTCTAGCATCGTGGACACAAGGCTTTAGAAAATCTCTTGGAACTATTATTCCGCGTCTGTCTCGTAAATTTATTGAGAAAATGTATGCTTGCACTGCATTTGAAAATGCAGTTTCTTTCGCAATTGCTTTCGCGAATCTTGCAGACCTTACTCATGCATGCGCTTACTCATCTTTCGAATCGCGTCCTACTTTTCCCTCGAACCTCGCTCTCTCTCTCTCTCTCTCTTGCGCCCAGTGCCGTCGCGGTCGGGCGTCGAGCCCGGACCCGTCGCGAGAACAAACATCCGATTATTCGCTATAGACTCGCGTTCACGGCAGGTGAAGCGAAGGGTCGGATGCGAGAATCAGGTGGCTTTTCTTCGAAAACAAGTTGCGCTTTTATTACGTTTACATACATTCAAATGTCACCGCAGGAAAAGAAAAGGAAAATGACGTGATTTTTTCAGACGGTTTTATCAGCTGCCGTGAAATTTACTAAAACGAAGCCACCTGGTCCTCGAAATTGTTCTCGATGGCGTTTCCACGATCCCGCGCCCGGCCGCGTTGCGCCCGCTGCGCCCTCCGTCGTCTACGGCACTGCCGCCCGTCTGTTTATGCACGCCTCCTCGCGCGTCTCGTCACCGATCGGCGCATAACCTGACCGCGGGACGTCGTACCCGGTCGTGGCCCAATTATCGGTCTCTCGAGCAACGATCCTCGGGCTCTCTCGAGCCAAACGCACCGTCTCCCACGAGACGTGAATCGCGCGAAGCGCGGCCGAGCAATGGCGGTCCCTGCGCGAACGAGACTCCCTGTCAAACGCGTCGCGCGTCGCCACGACCCGCGTAAGAAAATTCGCTGGTTCGGCCCCGATTAACCGCGTTCCGGGCCAGACGGGGAACGTAACTCACCGGCGGGTAACAGCGAACGAGAGGAAACGGAGCTGGTGGGCCGGAACGGGTCTCTCGGCTTCACGGCGCACACACTGTGTGAATCACGTTTACGCGTCGCTCCGTGGTCATTCACCACACCCGGCCAGCCAGCGCCGTCTGCCGGGCGCACGGGGGAAACGGTGTCGCGAGCCGCGCGAAAATCGGGAAGGATTCAGGCCGCCGATCAGGATCGTGCGTTCGAGATACTTGGCGCGCGTCGGGCACTCACGAACAAGTCGTTCTTTCATTCCGACCTCTCTCACTCTCGGAGCTCTCTCGAGTTTGACGAGCACGCGGGAAAAGTAACTCGCGTGTTGCGCATCGAAAGTGAAAAAAAAAGATACGGAGGTTGAGGGGAAAACCTGATTTCTTATTTGGACATTTTAGGTAGATGGAAAATTTAGGTGGATTCGAATGGAATTTTAACCCTTTCGTGACACAAGAGAGAGAGAGAGAGAGAGAGAGAGAGTGAGTTTCACTTAAGAAATTTAAAGGGATTCGATGATTTAACATTGTAACGTATTGAAAAAGCATTGCATGAACGAAAACTTGAAAACCGAAAATTAATCGGGAGTTTCACGAAGGCGCATACGGACAGTTTACGTCGCCGAGCAGCGAAACGACGACGATGTGATTGTCAGAAGTAATATAATTTTCGTAGACTATGAAAAACACATATTCGCGACAACTCGCGTTTCTAAATACAAGATACACCCGGCTCGGAAATATTTTTGGCCGCGATTGCGCGAGTTATTACACCCCTGAACCGAGGATCGTTTCCATACATGGATTAACGTGGCTTGTGTTGTCTCGCAACCATATAAGGCCACGTGCGTGACTGACACATACGTCGTTCTGTAATTTTATCTTTTGCGACCATGCAAACTGTCTCGGTCGCGATTCTCCTCCCGCGATCGAACACGCAGCCTCGATGCCGGTATTGCGATTTTATTTGCGCGGAATCGCTACGACGCGTTACTTCAGTCGCCAGACACATATGAAATACATTCGCCCGTTATCGGGTCAACAATCTCGTTGGTATCTGGCGTATATACATTGCGGCGGAGATTTATAAACGCCCAGCAATGGCTCGAGTTCCTCGCCTTGTCCGCGATCCAAGATTTCGCAGCCAAGACTTGGACGCCAAGACTCGTCGAGATGCTGACGTCGTGTATTGAGTAATGAGCAGCATCGCCACAGCTATTCGCGACGTTACGTTTGCGAATTACTTTGCACAGGATCATTTTATTAGTTTCCCGAGTCGTTAATCGGTAGGCGGATCCATCCCTCGGATTCTCGGGTGAATTTATGCTGCGATTCTAAAGTCCAGGTCCAAGTTTTAGTTCCGAGAAACGTGAAGCCGTTCAACTTGCAGCTTTTATAGGTACAACCGCAAGCAGGTTGGCTGCGCATTTCTCGAAACTAGGACTGGTATTCATAGTCTAATCGTATATTCAAGACCGTCTTAAGATCATCTTCAGACACTCCATTGCCGAGGGGGAAACCGCTGAGGGCATTGTGGTGTACAGATTTGCGGCATTACTCGGCATTACTAGGCAGTTTTTGGGCACTAGTTTGGGCATTAGGCCTTGCTGGGGCATTAGAAAGATAAAATAAGATAATAAGACAAAGCAATGCCCACTGGGCATTGGTGCACATGGTTTTGTTCAGCGGTTTCCCCCTCGTCCATAGCCAATGAAATGTTCCATACAGTATCTTTAGATAAATTCAAGACGCTCTTGAACATAAAGATCTGACTATGAATGCCGGCCTATAACTTGGACCACGTTCTAGCATCGTGGCCTCGGGCCTTAAGCAAAACCGTAAGACTCACAAGAACTAACTTACGAGTAATCTGCAATTCTACGCGTACTATGTATACTCCGCGAGTGACCGTGCGACGTACGCATACAATTGCAAATTATTCGCAAGTCAGTTCTTACGAGTCTTACGAAGATAAGTTGCGCGTTTTACGATTTTACCTAACTGCAGCGATAGTTTGGTTAAATTTCGAGGAACTTAGCGGTAGGAAATGAAAAGATTCTAGGAGACCGAAGCTTCGTAGGGGGAGACTGAGCGAGGGAACGTGAGGTGTGAAGTACAACAAGAGCGCTGGCTGCTTTATTCGCACAATCCTAAACTTACGCTACAACATGTCTTAGGAGCTACGTGTAATGAACCTAAATGATCGATACACCGTATATACAGAATCGTACAAAATAGTTGATCCTCAGGGAAGGGAATCTCTCGCCGGTGTGTAAAATCCTCTCCCCACACCTGTCCTCTCCGTCTCGCGAATTATTTACACGAACTGTCGCGCCTTCGACAGGCGGTAATATAAATAACGACAACAACGTTCCTCGGTGTCCTCCGCACACGCGGCGAGAACGGCGGGAACGGCGTGCGAGAGGGAGGGTTGAGTCGCTCTCGAGATCGACGATTTTTACGCGCGCGCGATTCCCGACGTGCGCGAAGGACGAAGAGAGGCCGACGTGGAGTCGACCGGCTATCGCACTGACACGCCGTTGATGGTGATTCCGTTCCTGGGAACCGGCTCGGCCTCGTAATGTCCGGATCTGCCGTACATTCTCCTCGGATGGCCCATGTATCTGTTGCTAAAACACATCGATTTATGTTGAACGTTATCGACTCCGTTTACTTTAATAATGGAAAGAAAACAACTTCAGCATTTTCTCGACCATATCTGGCATTTTTGATAATACAGAAAATTTATTGCGAAAAATATTACCTCAGCCCAGGGTTTGAACCTGGACTTCCCTACACTCTGGGCAATATTTTTCGCAATAAATTTTCTGTACTATTAAAAATGCCAGACATGGTCAAGAAAATACTGAAGTCGTTAATTGCGACTGGCGACTTGAAGAATATTCTTATTAGTTAATTAAAAATAAACTTTTTCACATATATTTTTCTCTACTTCGCTGATCTCTTTTCTAGAGATCTCCGTGCTTTCTTAAATAATTATAATAATTTTCCTCGACTCGCTGTTTGCAGAAGTTTCAAATAATGAAAATTGATTTCGCAGAGAGCCGTTTGTCTCTCAACATCTTGAGAATGTTTTGAGATAAACCGGTAAAGTTTGAAGATTTTTCGTAGTATAAAAATATTGTTGTGTCTCAAAAGTGACACTGTTGAAAGGCACGTTATCTAACACGAATGGGATAATCGCAGTTTACGCCGCTGATTCGAATCGATGCAGTCTCTTGAAACAATTTCCTTGCGACTCACTTGTACGCGTTGCCGCCCAGGCCGTACGGATTGTCGTAGAGGCCATCCTCGGGGACGTTCTCGTACATGGTGTTGTGCGTGCCGTCGTTCAACGTCGCGTAAGACATGACGGCGGCGTTTTGATCCTCCTTCCGTTCCGCGGCTTGGACGTTCTCGGTGTTTTTCACCGGCGTGGCTTTTCGCCTGCGAAAATGCAATTTGACTCGTCAACGCGCCCCGAGACCGAGACCCGCGCCTATTATCTCGAGAGATACTCACAGCCTAAGGTAGACCAGTCCGAGGATAATTAATATAAATATAATGACGCCAGCTGCGATGCCGACGCTCGTGCCGACGCCTTGGGGCTCCGCCACCTCGTTCGCAGCCACTGCGACGCAAATGACAAATATTATTATCAGACAATTCAAGTCCTTTCCCCGAGTCGTTAAAGTCAAGTCCGCGACATCAATTTAATTATTTCGAGCAGTCTGCTTGCTGGCGACAGAGTTTTGTTGACGAAAAAAACTTTCTTGAGAAAACTTTGAAAGTTGACCGATGAAGCTCGAAGATTTTTCGCGGTCTAAAACTATTCTCGTCTCTTAGAAGACATTATTTAGAGGCACGTTTGAAAGATACATAATATTCTGTATTTACAACTTCAGTATTTTCTTGATCATATCTGGCCTTTTTCGAATTTCACCAATTCGACCGCTGAATCGAATTGGCGAGACGCCCGCCTAGAGTGTAGGGAAGTCCAGGTTCAAATCCTGACTGAGGTAATATTTTTTGTAATAAATTTTCTGTATATTAAAAATGCCAGATATGGCCAAGAAAATACTGAAGTTGTTAATTACTGCTGGCGACTCGAAGAATATTCTTATTAGTTCTGTATTTACATTCGCATTTCGGCTCCTCGCCGCTCCAGATTCCGGTGTCCAAACACTTCCTCAGGAATATGCCGATCCTTTCGTACTGCGGTAGACAGTGATACTCCGCGGCCCCTCCGTAGGTCGTCGAACCGTTCACCACAATCACCCTACCGTTCTCTATCGGTCCCGGATGCTTGCAGTCGACCGCTGGAAAAAACGTCGCGAGTAGAACTTGTATCCTTGTGAGCTTATCACAAAACTCGGATTATTTAAGTAATTCACCAGCTGGATTGCCCGGATCGTCTTTTTCTTGAATCCGCTTTTTTAAAACATCATTATTGTTCACTAACATATTTTAAATGTCATTTTGTTTAATTCTTTTACCGCGACAAACCGAATCAGTTAAATTATACCAAACTTATTTCCCGCATTGATAAAAAAATCTTAATCCAAAAAAAAAAATATTACTTTGCTCAAGAAAATTATTCATTAGGTGGCTCCTAATAGATTATTAACTTAAATTTAAAAAATAATAAATTAATTAAAACATGCATTGCTTAATTTGAGAATTTATTAAATATCAAAGAAGTGATCATTTTAAATTAAATAAGTTTTATTTTAATTCTATAAAATTTACTAAGATGTAATTTTTACAGCGAAGAAAATTGGATTTCTTATTTAACAAAAATAATTATTTCATTTAATAAATAGTAATCTATATCTCATGAAATCTTTATTTCAATGTAATGATTTAAATTAATTTACTTAATATAATACATAGATTTACTTAAAATTTGACAGTTTTATTTAAATAGAATAAATGTTTACTTCTTTTTAAGTAAATCTACTTAGTTTAAACAAATTTTTTGTCAATGCGGAAATAAAGCATTTTTGCGTTAAACATTTCGTGCTTCAGTTTTGTGTCAGTACCGTCGGCCAAAAATTTCGAATGCCTTCGAAAACTATTATTTTACAAAATGCGTTCTTTACTTCGTGTTACGAAGAAACATTTGGAATAAAGAAAACTAGGTATCGACTTATTGTTAGATTCGCGATAAGCAATTGCGGTGTCGCACGCGATTCGTCTTTATTCGTTGAATAAAAAATTGTGGGAAAGTTTCTTACAGAAACAAGCAGGCGTTGTTCCGCTCCAAGATCCGTTTTGCAAACAGATTCTGGTCTCGTTTCCTTCGAGGTAAAAGCCACGTGGACAACTGTAGTGCGCCACACCACCCACACTGTGGGTCGATACTTGCGTCGATAGTACGCCCGTTTTCTCCGGATCTCTGCACCGTATTTCTGTAAACGGTCGCTATTATTAACACTTGTACAATTTGATGATCGATCGCCACCTCTCGGTTCCGCTTAAACGTATGAACTATACGCTTTAATATACGCTTTAGGCCTGGCTTCACCAACGTCGCTCAACCACAAGCTTGGCTTAATTCATTCTTTGTCTCTTTCTAACTGTTACTTTAGAAAAAGACAAACGTGAATTAAACTAAGATTAAAATTAAACGACGTTTGGTGAAACCGGGCCTTAAAGTACAACAATTGATATGAGGTCGAAGTTGACTGGAAATCAACTGTGAACGCAATGAGCTTCCGTTAATTTATCTTTCGCGCTTCTTGAAAGAGTTAATATCCTCGACAGATTACCTCGACAGACGGGGGTATCGCTGCTCCAGGTACCGTTCTCGAGACACAGCCTTCTGGCAAATCCATCTAGCTCGAAATTGCTGTCGCACTCATAAAGTGCAGCTGCTCCATAATACGTTGCGTTCGACGTCAACGTGTAACGTCCGTGTTGAATGTGCTCGGGTTTACCACAATCGACATCTGTCAGACGAATGCTAATGTCATACATTTAACGTTCCTCTTTCATTCTTAATATTAAAATCGTATATTTCTCGAGCGTGACAAATATCTTATAATATCTCGCGGTATCGTCGCGTCAACCAAGAATACTCGTCGGTCATTCGACGAGAAGGGAATTCTCTAAATTGTCGACGGTTGCCGTTTATCCTGCGCGATAAGCAACTAACTTGACGAAATTATATCACCTTTAGGTTTTCCAAGCATAACTTTCGTCAAAGTGCATCGAATCTGCTAAAAATTGTACAGTAGACACACCTGATAACAGGTGCATCTTGTACGTGAAGGGTAATGAAATTTGACAAAATACACCCATGATCTTCGAAGTTTTCATTTGTGCATTTTAAAACCAGGGTTGGCAAAATTCCACATTTTTTTTGGATAAGGTCCATGCCAGTGGTAAAAAATGGTATTTTCCGGAAAAAAACCGGCAAAAACTGGTCTTCTCTATTAGAAACGATAAGATAAGTAGAAAACTTTTAGAAAGCGCTGCAAAAAAGTATTGTTTCCCGCATAAACTAAAAATTAATATAAAATTTAGTATCTCCGAAGTTCTCGTTTTAAAAGTGTGTATTAATTTCAATAAAACAATTTGTTTTAATTATAGAAACTTATTATATCGGTTTCTTTTTAAAGCAGTGATTAATATGATTTAGTATTTAAAACAAACATCTTTTCTCATAAAGACTATAAAAATGACCAATATTTATATAAATATATTTTAACTAAGTATTAGTTATTTTTATAATTTCTGCCAATTTATTTCATTGGATAAAGTCGGGAAGGGCAAAAACTGGAATTTGCCATGGTTTTTCCATCCCCTGGATTTTTCCAGCCAATCCTGTTTAAAGCTAGTTACGCGCAAAAACTCAAAAGGTGATACAATTTTGGCCGGTACCGTACACCTCTCGGCGATTAGGGTATCCGGAAATACGTACAGATGCACTGCGGCACTTCGCCGCTCCACTTCCCGTTCTCCTCGCAGGTGGACAACGGCTCTCCGATCACCTTGTATCCTCTCTCGCATCTGTACTTGGCCAGGGCCCCGATCTTGTACGAGGTCGCGCCCGTGTTCGAGTTCTCCGCGGTGCCCGTGCGAATCAACGTCCTTCCGTACATCCGGTCGTTGCCGGTGACCGAGAGAATCCCGTGCTCGGCCAGCACCGCCTCCGGACAACGGATTTCTGCGGCGAGAAACGTGAACGTGATGCGAACGCACGCACGCGGAAACGTCGGGCAAAATTTTTACGACGTGACCATCCTCCTCTCTCGGTTGCGCAATTCCGCGGGCTCCATTTGGCCGCAGCGCGGTTATTACCTTCGCATTTCGGAGTGGCATCGCTCCATTGGCCGTTATCGAGGCAATATCTCCTCGACACTCCGTTCAGTCTGTAGTTCTTCGTGCAGCTGTACGCGATCTCGCTGCCAAGATGAGTCGTGTCGTTCGCGTAGTCCACAACGCCGTTCAAAATCGGAAGTACCTTGCCGCAGTCGACATCTACGCGAGCATTGTTTCAGTCGGTAATTTTAGGAGCAATTGTCGAACTCGCGAATTGACTTGTGAGGGAAATATACGTTACATTCAAATAGAAATCAGAGCTCTGTTTGGGGCAAGCGTTACTTATTTCGCGAGAAGTAAGAATCATACTAGCCTTTATTTGATACACATCTTGTTTCAGTTTTTGATAAAAAGTGCTAACTTGTGGTACATCAAAATTGCACAGTTTTAACGAACCACAAGTTTTTTCATTAAAATTACACACTGTACGTCTCACGAAGAAACCAAAGGGCCAAGTGATTTTTAATTTCCAAGCGTAGAGGCGAAAGGGAAGAAACAGCTGATTGAAGCTCCAAGTAATTTTTCGATTTGTTTATACGCTGGCGAGCCCCGAAGGAGACCTCGTTTAGGGCGAAGGCCAACAACGTTAAAGACAATGTTGATTTCAGTCTACGCCTTTCATAATTTGACATGATTATGTCATGCGATGGGAAAGAGATTCGAGGGAGATGACTCACACTCGCACATCGGCACTTCTCCCGTCCACTCGCCGTCTTTGCCGCACGTGTGTCTCGCCTCGCCGTGAAGCAAGTAACCCACGTCGCAGTGATATTCGATAACGCTGTGAACGTTGAGATCGTATCCTACTACGTATCCTCCAGTAGGCACTTCCGGTTCCTCGCACGTAATCACTGCAAAAACGAAAACGCGAAGCGTAAATTCGCACGTAGGTTCATACTCGTAAAATGTTAAAGAATACGGTAAGCAGGGACTATTTGACAGGTAAAACATTGAATCGGCCTTAATAATAAGAATTAATCAATTAACGTGAAATAAAATCAAAAGCCCCGTAATTTTTAAGTCCCTCAAATAAGGGCAGTTTTCTATATTTCGCTACAATCTTGGTGCGATTATTCCTCGCCATGCCAGGGATTCGTTTCTCCCTGTAAACTAATTGTTGAAATTATGGACACAGGCTAATCGTGAGACAAACAGATATAACAAATTTTATTTTCCGCGTAGAAAGTAGATTATTCCTTCCTGATTCGCAGTTGCGCGATTTTCACGAGAACACGCCGGATTATTCTTCGCGCAGCGAGGAGCTTGCCTTCTCGACAAATTCGCCCTTACTTAAGTCGGCACGTTTAAATAATCATTCTTACACTCGCACGATGGCGTGTCGTGGCTCCATTTGCCCTCTTTGGTGCACTCTTGCTTCCCTTCGCCCACCAGCCAGTAATCCTGCTGACACGTGTAGACGGCCAGGCTGCTCACCGTGGTCGTGCCGTTAATTAGAACGACGGTGCCAAACTCGATCTGGGCCGGGGCCCCGCAGTCAACGAATCGACATTGCGGCGCCTTGCCGAACCACTCGCCACCGATGTTGCACGTGAGGACCTTAATTGACAATCGAATGATTGCGATCTTAAATTAGAATATTATCGAGAGAAAAATGTCACTTATAGTCGCCGATTACGATTAAACATTGAAACAGCGAGCGTATTGTCAACCCAACTGGCAAGTTTCATTGAATTCCACAGCGAGGTTCAAATCGAACCTCGGTAACCTTCGGATGTGCACTTACTTTTGTCTTTTGACTATATCTCACGGATTACGACGACTCGCTTGGCTAATGAATCTTTCCTTGCTTTCTTGTATTGTTACTTGAAAAGGACCTGAAGTAAGGTCGAAACGTTTGTAACGAATTCAGTAAAATTTGCCAGTTGGGTTGACAATAAGCTCACTGTTTTAAAATATCATCCTCTCGTTAGGCTTATTTTTTATTTATTACTATGCCTCGTGTACTTTAATATACACATACGCGAGAGGAAAGAAATCTCGAACAGTAATGTCACGAGCGACAATCGTAAATGAGAAATTAGAACTCACGTTATCGCCGAACAGGATAAATCCATTTTGGCAGGAGTAAGTGGCGGTGGAGCCCGCTCTTTTTCCGCTAGTTGTCACGACGCTGCCGTTCACTTCCGGTGGTTCGGGACACCAGTCGACTGTAATTAAGCGTGTAATGGCATTAGAAACGTGACTCTTCACTTAACCCAGGCACGCTAACGTGAAATTAGTTTCTAATTATAGCCCAGTAATTATATTTGCGCGGTTTTATATACAATATAAATTTCAGATGATCGTCCATCACGCGAAGACAAACATTCGACACTAACAATAAGCAGTGGACTTTCCTTTTTTCTCTCTCTTGCTTATGATGAAATTCTCTGGCATATTTGTGACTATAACTTACTAATATTTAAAAGTATCCGTGCACGTTTATTGACTACATTTAATTCGACTAGAAAATCGTCGGCTTTCATACCGGCCTCAGTCTATATTTACTGTGTCTATGGCTTTCATTCGGCCGCCAGTGCGAAGTTTTGGCACCTCATTTTCAAAAAAGTCGAAAGTCTTGCCAACAGTTCCGTTTCGTTGCATCCGCAATAGTTTGTGCACTCGGCGCGATTGATTTCAGCCGGGGACTAATCTCTTTTTCGCGCAGAAGCGTCGCGAAAACATGGCGAATAATCGAATCTGTGCGCGCGTAAATTGTCTACTTACACAGACACTGGGGTTCGTGGCCGCTCCAAATGCCACCGTCGCCGCATCTCCGTCTCGTGTCGCCCTTCAGCGTGTAGTTTTCCTTGCACGTGTAATCCGCGAGGGCGCCGTGCGTGGTCCTGTTGTCCAGCAGCGTGATAACGCCGTTCTCCAAATTCGGCAGCGCGCCGCAATCGACGACTGCGAAAACATTCGCGAGATGACGGGGACCGCGGATTGTGACGCGCGTAGCTCGCATCCATAAAACACGAATGCCCGATTGTTTCCGTGCGAACAGCGCGATACGAGAGATATGCTAATTCGTTCTACACATATCGAAGACTACATCGTAGAAATTAAAATTCATCGTCGATATAAAGTGCGATTGTAATGTGTGTCCGTAACCGCCTAATTCTATGATAATCGGTGTAGTACACCGAATATTAATCTCGAATTGTACGAAAAGTCCATCGTATTCAATGCTAATCGTGGCTAATTTGATAAGAGATCGAAATTTAGAACGAGAATAGAACGGGCGAATAAAACGCCGAATGAGGAGCCGAACGCGGACGTTGACTTCTTTGAGGTGTCATTGAAGTTACACTCACATTTGCACGTGGGCACGTCGCCGCTCCAAAAGCCGCTCGGTCCGCACATTCGGCTCTTCGATCCAACCAGCATATATCCGTCCGGGCAGGCATAGTCTATCGTGGAGCCTATCGTTCTCTTGGATCCCACGATCATGGTATTCTCCGATTTCTCGGGACTGCCGCAGGTCGGTGGCCCTGCGAGCGGACGAGTAGGACGTTGATTATTACTTTTTTTTTCCCTTACGAGACGACGTTTTTACGAAAGATTCTCGCGTTGCTTTTTAATTCGCGGTCGGGATTTTCGGCGCGAGAATGTCCCGACCGGATTTTTCTCCGGTCCGCAAACAAAATTCCTCGACACTTACTGCTCTGGCAGATCCAGTGAAGGTAATCGAGGTTACAGCCGACGTCATTCCAGAGCCAGCCGCGACCTCCGTCGAGCACGACGCAGTTTTGCTCGCCGTTGTAGTTGTTCGGCTGGTCCTTGCCCCAAGATGGCCTCTGCACAATCTCGCCTGTAATATATAGTTGGCCCGTTTTTTATTTTAATATTCTAATTGAGAGAGGTACAAGTCCCACGTATAAAACTCACAAGATTTGCACTCAATGACTGACTTAGCATATAACGTTACTGAAAATTACATCCGCAAAAACTTACGGGTAAAAAAATTTGGGAAATGGAAGGGTTAAACCGATATACATATAATTATTATACATAACGTTAGAATTGATTAAAAAATTGGTTAGGAGGAAGTCACACACATCTTCGTAATTAAACAGTACATTTTTATACATAATTGGTTGATCGGTATTAGTCCGATTATTTTACTAAAATCGCAAGCAGCGGACTGATTACATCGTGTTACACAAATAAATGCAGGCTTTATAGAAATTAATTATTAATTGACACGTACCGAACGCCGGAAGACGTAACTTCCTGCCGATTTCGACACAGTTATAACTTTCACGTTCTATTTATCATGAAACGATGCCCCGGCTGCGATTTCGTAACGATTCTACTTACGATACAATTTGTTTGATTGACGATTACATGATACCCGATTGGCTCATCAATACGGAACGAGACCGTCGCTTTATCGAGCGCGAAGCCGGAATACGAATTTACGAAATCTCCCGCCCGAAATAACGATGTCGTGTAACTCGTTCTGTAATTGCCGGATAATTGGCGGACAATGAATCGGCAATCGAGTTATCGAATCTCACCCCGGGTTACCTAACTCCGCCCTCCGGCCCTGTTCCCACGGACGGTCGTCGACGATGGGAATAATTTGGCCGAAATTTCGTCAACTTACCGTCCACCCATCGCCACGTTCGGGCGGTGATCTGCGGTTCCTTCTGAGCCCCGATCCAGACCAACTGGGTCTTCAGCTTATCCTTCCGCCTTTCTAGGTTGTTCAGGATAAATGTAGACGATATGCCCTGCAGTGTAAACATCGAAATGTATCGTCTAGAAGAAAGCGTTGGCGATCTTTTTTATTTTTCACATAAGTAGATGGCGCTAGACATATTTTTTCAATACATAGAGCTGTTTTAGAGGTCTGTATTTCTGTTCATCTGCAAATTATTTACTTGCCGGTGTAAATGTAATTTTGAAGTTGTAAGATTTACTCACATGCGCGCGCGCAGGGTTGGCAAAATTCCACATTTTTTGGATAAAGTCCATGCCAGTGGTAAAAAAACGGTATTTTCCGGAAAAAACCGGCAAACACTGGTCTTCTTTATTAAAAATGATAAGATAAGTAGAAAACTTTTAGAAAGCGCTGCAAAATTATTGTTAATAATTTAATTAACGGTTTAATTAACGAAAGAAGGAAACCATTCGCGAGTGCATGCTACATTAAATTTGCTACCATAGCTAATCATAGTTTGCTAAAATAATAATTAAAAATAATAAAAAATATTGTTTCCCGCATAAACTAAAAATTAATATATAATAAAATTTAGTATCCGAAGTTTTTTTCGTTTAAAAAATATCTATTAATTCCAATAAAACAATTGTTTTACAAACTTATTATATTGGTTTTTTTAAAAATAGTGTTAATATGATTTAGTATTTAAAACAAACATCTTTTTTCATAAAGACTATAAAAATGACTAATATTTATTTAAATATATTTGAATTAGGCATTAGTGATTTTTATAATTTTTTGCCAATTTATTCCATTGGATTAAGTCCGGGACGGCAAAAAAACTGGAATTTACCATGGTTTTTTCCAGCCAACCCTGCTCACACGATATGGAATTGAGTCGTGGAGCTCTATAAATGTAAAAGCGAATTGTAAAAACCTTGAACCCGTGAACGAGATCGCCACCGCGTGTCTTGCAGTAGTTCCTCGCCTCTTGGAAGGAGCCGCCCTTCTTCACCACAAATTCGTAACACGTGGAATTGAAGGCGGTCAGGTCGGCGTCGGCGGGCGTGCCGGCGTGTGCACACCTGTCCACCGAGAATTCTGCGAACATTTATCGAATCATTCCTCGACCGCTCCGTAAGTGTGCGCGCGCTTATACGGCCTTCCGACTTTCTTAATTCTTATTCTTCATTACGTTTAATTAACGAAAGAAGGAAACGATTCGCGAGCGCATGCTACACTAAATTTGCTACCATAGCTAATCATAGTTTGCTAAAAATGTTTTGCTGCCATAAGTATTGTATAAATTACTAAACCGCAGAAACGGTCTGCTGTCGTGCCTAATACATACACGGAGAGAACTTTCTTTTACAATTTATCCTGAAAATTATGTAATCGCGGACGCAACGTGGTATTTCGAAGAATTTTGTGAGTTTTTTGAAATTTTACTGTACATTTCACTAGTAATTATACTTGGTATACGTTTTACTAGTAAAATTTCCAAAAAACTCATAAATTTCTTAGAGATGCCACGTTGCCCCACGATCACATGATTTTCAGGATAAATTGCGAGGGAAAATTCTCTCCGTGTAGGGACAGTAGTAAAATATTTAAGAATTAAAGTTTTTCGAAGTCGAGCTTTTTACGGAGCTCTCAGCTTACCGTCCGTGGCGAAGACTTCCACCTCGCAGAGGCTCAAACTACCCTCGACACCGACAAGTTGCAAGAAGACGTATTGTCCCACGAGTGCTCTGGCACAGACGAAGGTCTTCGTGATACCCTCCTCTGTGAGTTGGATTTATCGACGTCGTAATTAATTCGTTGTCATTTTTCGAGGGACGTTCGGAACTTAATCTTGCAACGAAGCTCGAATATACCGTGGCGTGACTCAAAATGAATAGCAGTTTTATCTTCTAACGTGATCCTCCAAATATGTATTTTTGTGATATTTGCTATCGACTTACATAAAGTTTTTCTGCGTTACATGAAGAAAGAATGCGATAACGAAGATCGGCAATGTCAGTTCCGAACGTTCTTTTGCTAACGGTTTGTCGTTCTTTCGAAGCACTCACCGATAGTGCCGGGAAACCAGGCGCACAGAGGATTGCGCTGCAATTCAGCGCTGCTGTTGCCGACTCTTATCTCAATATCCTGAAGAGGCTGATGACCTGCCGAGCAATCGATAAGTCATTTCTCCGGCCAGTTGCATTTATAGCCAAGTCTCGAGGCAAACTTACAGCTGCGCGATGGAAATAGGGGAGAATCGTTCGGGATATTCAATTATTTTCTTCAATTTCAAATCAGGCGAATTGATTTATGTTTCATTGTGGAGAAGATCTCTTTTCAACGAAACGCGTAAGACGTATTTAAATAGAATTAAAATATAATTAAAAATTGTCGATAATTGAAAAAAGATTTGAAGAATAATACGACCGTCGCGGGTCGTGAACCCGAGAGCGTTTCGAGTCTGAAATGAATATGATAATGCGGAAGTTTTACCGCAACAGCCTCGCGTCGCCACCCGGACAACCTTGACGGAATATGGCTTGAGGAGGTCGACCCTCCACCAGGGACTGGGCTCGCTCTGGGTCTCCGTGCATCTTTTCCCGTCGTGTTCCGTGCTGAAGTCACCGTCATTACCATGGTTTGCGTTTCCGCCTCTCACGGTCGTCGATTGGTTCGCCGGTTTGCGGAAACCCACGTTCGTGCCTGTCGCGCAATATTGGCCCTATTGCAGTTTTGTCATTACGGTGTCCCTTAAGCTAAAGCCAGAACTCGATTCCCACCTAGGTTTTGTTACACGCGTTGCTCTTGCGATCGCGATATAGAGTCCCGCGCGGCAACGTTCGTTTGACGCTTGTTAATCGCGGTTTAGTCACGCTCATTAAACGATGATGGCAAAATAATAGCGCGCGTTTGACAATAACGGCAATTATCGCCGGTGATTAACTGTCGTCCGATCTCAATTACCACACGGGAAAAAGAATGACGTTGTATCGACAAGATCAGTGTAATTGAAATAGAATCGTTGAAACAACATCGGTATTGATAAATGGAAAACATCAGATTGTTGTCTTAATAATCTCGATATTTAGTTCCATGCTTAAACTAAAGTCCACAGCAAATACAATTGAGTGAATTATTTATGTTCGTGGCAGCCCGTGACGTTAACGTTTAATTCAAGCAACTTTATTTTGCTTAATTCAACGGCATTGTTCTTTCCGTGCGTGCTTGTCGCCACCGTTGTTTCGTATTACGTATGCAAACGTTTGCGTATTTTTTTTTTGGTCATGTTCTCTCTCCACAAATAAGTTTCATGACGATCCGCAACAACGCGCTGCCGTTATTCCGCGGAAATGGCGCGGATCGTTCCGCTACCGTTGAACAATGACAATTGTATTTTCTTGCGGTCGCGCTTTTTACATAGGGAAAGTAATGGAAGCCGGAACGAAGTCGTTTTTTTTTCCGCAGTCGCGCAATAACTCGGCAATTTACAAAAATCGTCGCCAATCTGATATTATTCGTTGGATAACGCGGCGAGACTTGTAATCGAAATCTCGCATTGAACGTGCGGCTTTTCTAGAGGATAAAGTTATTGTCTCTTCGTCGAGAAATTTTTTCAGCGATTAGCTTGTGGGTTTTGTTTGACGGTGATGCAACGTGAAATGAAACACTTTAATGATTACGATTGAACGGTTTCCGAATGTCACAATTATAAAATGAAAATTCTCGGCCCTCGATTGCATAGAAAACAATTTAAAACCTATATAGTTTTCCTATTGTGAAAGAATCGATGGCAGTTCTCGGACACCCTGTATAAAGTAAGGGAAAGTGGCTTGATTGGCATTTTAAGGCAGACAGTTAGGTGTCCTCTCTGACGAAAATGCGATTCTCGTTCGACGACCCCTCTCGCGTCCGCATGTCCGCCAGTCATATCACGAAAATGTACTCGTTGAACGGAGAAAGTCGATCGCCGTCGTCCGAGACCGATAGAAACCGAATGTGACCGGGCGAATTGCGAAGGTGTAATTAACGCGATTGAAATAAATGTTACAAACGCCGTGCTAGCCAGCCCTCGTCGAAATGCGCAGCCATGTCGGGACGCGGTATCGTTCGAAATACCATCGTACGGGACATTCGGCTTCAAGGTGGCTCGCGAGAGAAGAAATACTCACCGCAGAACGGTAGGTCACCCTGCCATTTCCCACGTGGGCCGCACACCAAACTGCCTGTTCTGAAAGAAGCCATCGGGCCGGTGTGAGTATCGAGTGTACATTCTCGCAAACCGGGACGGGATATCACTCTCTCTTCCGACGTTGCGCAATTGATAACAGGTGCATTCCGCCCCATAACGCGTGTTGTGCCGTGGAAAAATTCTTGCCGAACCGTTGGAGCGAAAAACGTTATGGCTCTCCGCCGTATAATCGTCGTAATAACGCACTCCGGTAAGGAGGTGGCAAGGACGTAGTAAGGCGGCGATAATTGCGCTCGTCCGTGCGCCGAAGAGGAGAGAACGAACGAGCGGGGAGAGAAATTAAACGGAGGCTTTTCTGTCGATCGAAAGAATTATGTAAGGCTTTCTGTGCGGATTTATAACGAATCCTTGCGCGCTCACCTCGTGCGCTTTGCGAAAAATTTCGACAGCGCCGCGATTACACGCTCATGCGTGTAATTACCGCGTTCGACGTAATCATTTGCGAGGTATGCATTAGCGTCACGCGCCATCGCGTGCAAACACGATTAAAACTGTACACGTTCTATCGGCCTAAACAAGTAAATCCGAGGCCGGGCTAATTAAAAACGCGAGGAAATCCCTTTTCGGAGCGGAGAAAGGTATGCAATCAACCGGAATCTCTCCCTTATCTTGTGAACCATTGTCTCGAGCCGAGGAATGCGGCAACGGGACTCTCCGCGTCATGCACTCTTATTTTTTCTCTCTCTCTCGATTTTTCTCAAGCACACGTCCCGAACAGAACGCGTTTGAAACCGGAGAAAGTCAGCGGCGTATCGCATTATCGATAATCACCATTCTCGAGCAGCAGCGCGTACGTATTTCGCTCGCCTGCACGCACCGAGAAAAACACCAGATCGCGCGTAACACGACCGCCAATTTCCGGTCGCGTGCCCCCCATGGACGCCGGCAGGAAATTAATTTTTCCCCCGCGTTTGTTTCGCAAGAAAAAGCCGGTTTCCTCGTTCGCCAGCTGCGGTTTATTTCAGTCTTGCATGACAAAGGTGTACACAGTTATCGACACCTCGAGTGTTGTCTTTCTTACTCGTCGCGCTAGTCAACGACTTTTCCATCTCTTTCGCGGCAGAAAGAAGCGGGGAATCGCCGTAATTCTATGCTTTTTCCCTGGCTCTACGTGATCTCAGAGAACGTTGTAAAAAGGTAACCGTGAAAAAGATACGCAAAATCTGACTACACGAAACACGTAGCAATTACGAGATCTTGCCTTGATTCGTTGAGTCGCTGGAGTGGCTTTAATTTATTGAAATTTTATGACACTGATTAATCCACGATGTCGACATCCGATAAATTTTTGCCACGACGAATGTTTTTGTACGACGTGAACGATATCGGCGCGGTTTTTAGTGGAGGAAATTGATAAGAAGAATTTCAACGTCGTTGTCTGAACGTCAGTCTTGAGACCTGTCGGTCGCGGTACTATGTCGAAAAAGGTAACCGCGAAAAAGATACACAAAATCTGACTACACGAAACACGTAGCAGTTACGGCGAGATCTTGCTTGAATTCGTAGAGTCGCTGGAGTGACTTTAATTTATTAAAATTTTATGACACTGATTAATCCACGATCAGTGATCTCAGATTTGCGTTTCTGCCACCTAGCCACCGCGGTAGTGGGGGATGGCGCGTGGTGGGAATTCGGCACGCACACAATCACGCGGTCGTGTAGCCCCA